>NW_027281701.1:0-62500 GCF_046629955.1 Centroberyx affinis | reverse complement strand
AGCCTATATTGGCCATCTCCATTGCCTCACAAATGTGCCCCCTGTAGTATCACTCCCGTTACCAATTTCTAGGTGGGGCAAAGAGATTGTAACTTTTTTGCATGGTCTATATATCTCAAATCCTTTGAATGAAGCTTTTTTTAAACCATGTGGGTAATAGTGTTGATTCTCACTGAAACGAGGGAGAAGTACACTCACCATAGCTTGCAAACAGCAGGACAAGGCCGATTTCATCATCTTTCCTTCAGAGTGGACGGTCTGAGTGTGTGCTTGGGCTTTTTATACCCTCTCAGTTACTCACAAATTACACAGTAGTCATAGCTATCACACACACAGAGAGACACGCACACTTAAACACACACAGAAACACAGATGCACAAATGCACACAGACCAATCCTTGACCTGGGAATCAACATTCCCTGCTCCAGCTGTTTCACCTGTCCTTACATGACATCCAAAAGCCGGATCAAGAAAATGTGGAATATTTAACAGCACATCCATGGAACCATCAATAAAGTTGTTGACAAAATAAAGACATTTTTTAGATACCTTTTTTATTTTTTATTAATTGCTCTCATATGGTAAAAACACACAGAGGTGGACCATGCAATGTTGTTTTGTCCAATAAAAACCCCTAAGCAACATAGTTGCTATTATGTGGTGTTGATATTTGGCAATAATTGTATTTTTTGCATATTGATAATATGTAAATGTTATTCATTGATGAGAAAACAATTTGTAAGTAACCACATATCGTGCTCATTTGCAGACTGAAAAAAAAAAAAACAGCCTTGGAAATTTGTCCCAAACTGACCCACCACCCCGCTCCTAAAAACATGCACACAAGTATTATTATTGTAGCCTATTTTTTAGAATTTTTAAAATTAAGTTGGGATTTTATATCTGGGGTGATATATTTTAATTCAAAATATAATAACAAAAAAACAAAAACAAAACAGCACTTGTTGACAAGGTTTCGATGCTCTCTTCCTCTAAACGTCACATCTCAGCAAATGAAGATCATAGATAATCCTGACTTCCCATGTCATATTTACCCCCTTGTTTATATCGTTCATGCATGCTCAACTCATAATTGTGATATTTCCAACAGCGCTTTGAAGGCAGCATAATATTCGTTTGTTAGTTCAACTCAGAACACTGTGTAGCCACCTCTTCAGAGTGTTACGGTTGGGGTTACTCAATGTGTGTCCCTGGACAAATGAGACCTTCTCCTTCACAAATAAGTTATCAAAACGGGATTAAATGATTGATTGTATGTTTACATTATGCAGTTGGGGATTACATTTCTCCCTGTGAAATGAAATGTTGTGTCCTTAATAATCCATTTTGATTTTTGTATGTTCAAAAGTTACTTCCTGCTAGTGACAATGTTCATTTTAAAAAATTCACAATAATTGTTGAACTGTTGTCAAACTCAGTGGGACACTACAGTACAAACTAGGCTACACTGTTTTCCACCAGTTCTCTGTCCTTGACTCCTCTGTCAGGGAGGGGAAATCTGTCCAGCAGGCGCAGGTGGAAAGAACTGAGGCGTGCCAAGACCTCCTCCAGGGTGCCAGGAGGGACCAGGACACACAACCTGGGAGGGAAAATAGACACACACACATTACATAGAACATTCTCACATACAGTAGCAATTACTTGAACTGAGTTACTTGAGGAGGAGATATGACATCTCACTTTGGTAAATTGTTTTTGTTTTTTTGTTTGTTTTTTTACGTTTGAGTGTACATATCAACTATTTTCTATATGCATATTATCTCTGGCTATAGTTTACATAAACCGCAAGAATTTTACAACATGGTGGTTCCATTGTTCCAACAGTTGCATATTACTGTAGTGACTACCTAATAACTGATGATTACTGCATTAGCAGCTGTTTAATGATCTCAGAGAATGATCTGTGTGGCTCCTGTGCTCCACAGTCACATTCTTCTGTCTGATGTTAATCATTAACAGAGAAAATACTTGTATAATGTCTCTTACCTGAGATGATAGTTTTTATCTGTCTGGCCATTTTCACACCCTGCACCCACACAAACACCCTCCTCCTCCAGTAACCTCTGACAGTACAGTACATCTGCCTCCACTCCTAATATCTAGAAAGAGTCAGGAGAACAGCAATTTACATGGACTATGAAGTGCCAGATTCAGTTAGGTAGCATGGACAAATACTGTACCATAACCTGAGGACTTGTGAAGTACAATGGAGAGAGTTTATAAAATATTTGCTCACCTTGGCCTGCTCTATCATTCCAGGTGGTATAAGCAGTTGGGGATAAAGATGGATCCCCCCCATCGCTGGCTGACAGCTCATCCCTGGTAGACGGTTCAGGAACTCCCAAGCCCGCTGAGCATTCTGGGCCAGGGTGACCTGACTGAAGAGGATCTCCTGTGATCGAGAAAAAGAACAGAGACTGGTTACAAGTAGTAAGAAAAGATTGGTCAAGCCTGGACAGTCCCAAGGAAACGGTGCTTTGATAGTGAGACTATAGACAGTAACATCATGTTGCACAACTTGAAATAATGGCTGTAGATGACAATATTAATGTTATTAAAAATGTATTCTTCAACTGAAAAGTTGAAGTATTCTGATTACATTATGGAGTTACTGAGTATTCCAGTGCATTTTTTTTTATTAAATTTTGTTAAAAGTTAAAAGGACACACCACATTTTTCTTTATTTTTTACTATTTTCCACATTTTAGATTAAAAGTAAAGACATTAAAACTAATAACACAAATGGAATTATACAGTGACCACAAAAGTGTTAAACAAATCAAAACTATCTATATTTTAGATTCTTTAAAGTAGCCACAGATTGCCTTGTTGGGAAGGC
The DNA here is from genome assembly GCF_046629955.1 of Centroberyx affinis. NCBI lineage: Eukaryota > Metazoa > Chordata > Actinopteri > Beryciformes > Berycidae > Centroberyx > Centroberyx affinis. The sequence continues at coordinate 59,639 of NW_027281701.1, read as the reverse complement.
AAAACCTTTGGAATGAAATTCATACTGAGGCATCAACTTCAGTATTTACAGTATATTTGTATAAGAAACACATTTCAAGCATTTTAGCATACGCCTTTAGATCAAAATGGCTTTAAGATAAAGAAAAACACAGTACATTCAACCAGGTGTGTCCAAACTTTTGGCTGGTAGTGTACAGAATTTCAAGCATGCAGTCAGTAATCCGTAAGAGACTGCATGTTGACAGTAACCCTCCCAAACCTGCCTACATGCAATATTGATGTGCCATCATCTTGTTCCCTCACCTGTGTGTATGTTCCATAGGAAGGGTCTCCACATGTGAGCGGATTGACCATGAGGTCCAGAGCAAGCTGTGGTAAGATTGGAGGGCTATTGGTAGACTGGATAGTTACAAGACACCTCATCACTGCTGGGTCCAAGTTAACTGTCTCCATGTATCCTCCTCTCAGACCACACCTAAACACAGAGCATGGGGTGCAATGAGTCATTCAGGAGAAAAGTTGATCTTTTCCCTTAGGTTATGTAAAGTTTACTTAGTTCAAGCAATGAAAGACTGGCAAATTGTTAAGATGTTTCTACTATGACAAAGGAACTCACTCTCCCATGATGCCATTGGATAAGGAGTGGAAGGAGACCATCTCCACTGTCTCTGAGTACTCTTCCCCCATCTCAAACAGGACTTTTTTGTAGGAAACAAACTCTCTACCCTGTCCATATACACTGTCCTGGTAAACCTGGGGAACACATGGAATAGGCATGAAATAGAAATGCAGATTGAGTGGGACTAAAAAGCTGATGAGAGCAAAAGTCTCTCTGATGCCAGTCTCAATGTGTAGCTTGTCACCTCATCAACCAATAGGAAGAGGCCCTCGGTTGCAGCGAATCGAATCACTTCCTCTATTGATTTTCTGTCCTGCACATGACCTAGTAGGACAAATAGTGTATGACAGTGAAGATAGTGTGGAAGTTTAAATAGATGTGTGTAATGTAGCTACTGTATGTTGTCTTCACCTGTGGGGTTTCCTGGGTTGCTGATATAAATGGCTCTGGGCTGGCAGCACCCCCTAGCGGTTTTCAAAGCAAGCTGCAGCTCCTCCAGGTCCACAGCCCAACCCCTGTCTTCTCTCAGTTGGTAGGGTGCCAGTGTCACCCCAGCCTCATCTAGCAGCATGGGCAGGGTGTATGGGCAGGGTGTGGGGGTCAATACACCCGTCTGATTCTCCCCCACCCCACTGGCCAGCAGCTTCATCATCATCTTAATATGTAGATTAAAAAAAATACCATGAACTGTGAATGCCTTTAATAAATTATAAGTTGTCCTTTGTAAAAAAATATGTGGGAAAATAAAACACTTCTCAGTAGCTATAAAACTTCACTTTCTGGAGATATGACTTTCTGCAGGACACTGATGAATGCCCTTTACAATAATAATGCCTCACTGTGACATGTCTACTAATGATGCTCCAAACAGATGACTTTGTCATACCGTCAAGGCCTTCCGAGAACCACTAGTGTTGACAATGGCTTGAGGGTATGAGGGCACTCCAGCATCTCTCCTTGTGATAAACTCAGCGATGTTTTGCACGACATATCGTAGACCAGTAGCGGGTGAAGAATATGAACCTGGCATTGACACAGTGGTTTGATCAACCGTTAGAGATGCCAATCAGAAGCGTTTGCAATTTTATGATGCGATTCTTTACAGTTTCTTGGGTCAAATCTTTTAGAGTCTGTTAAAGATGAGATCTTAATTTTTATTCTCACCCACACTTCCTCCACCACAGGCCGCCAGAAGCTTCTGTGCCCTCAGCCTGGCATCCTGAGGAAGGTTCTCATCATGCAGGAGCTCAGGGTAAAGACACACTGCCAAGACCTGAGAAAACCAAACAGAGAACGACAGGCACAGACAGGCTCAGTTTGTAGCAGTTCGATAGACCACGAGGGTGCAGGAAGGCAGATAGGCACACAAACACACACACACACACACAGACACACACGCCCACAGAGCCAAAAAAGCAACAAATAAAGACACCAACCTGGCGAACAAAGGAGATGGGTTTCATTCCTGCCTTGTGGGGATCACCTGAGCTGACATCAATCACCTTCTTGAAGGGTTTCTGCACTCCCTGGACAGAACACATGCAGTGTTGGTGCTGAACAGGAGCTGGTCTGGTCTTCTCTGGCTCGTCATACTCTAAAACCTTTGGAGTCTAACTTCCTGTCCCCAATCTGCTTACTGTACATTTGCAATGAGGGCAGTAGTAGTTTAGAGAAGCAGCTACCATCGAGGTGGTCATGAGCAAGGTGCTTAAAGGAGAGGCACCACAGGTAAATAGGGAAAAAAAAGCCTTTAATCTGGTCAGTATTAAATTTTATATGCTGAATATGGACACAAACAGAAACAGAAACACTTTGTATTATGACTTTTATTTACACCTTCCAGTAGCTAATGTCATGCAATTTTATAGAAAACTAAATAGTATTTTAATTTTGCAACTAAAAAATAATTGATTTACAAAATATTATGTGGCAAAAATCTCAAATGTTTAGCTTTTCATGCAAATTACCCCATAAAATAGAAACGACAAAAGGTAGCCTATTTTAAAAAGCCTCTGTAAATTACCAGCTTTTTTTGTTAAGTAGCAGTATGTCAAATATGACTTTTTTTTTGCTCATTTTGTGTTTAGTGTAGCCCACTTGACGCAGCTGGTAGGCTATAAAATGCATAATTGTTTTTATTGTTTTGCATATTTTATGAAACTACAGTAGTTATAGAGATAAAACATATGACTGTTATTGTGTTGAAAGGGTGTGTTTAATTGCTTTTTGGATTTAACTGTTGGGGATTATGTTGGGCCTTAAACTGTATAAGGCAAAGTCCCTGCATCGAATGTCATTCGCTTCCAAAACTTCGAAAGCCACTTATTCTAGGGACTACGACGGCGTTTTAGGACCACTGTAAAAAAAAAAAAAAAATCTAAGATTCCGAGAATAAAGTCAAAATATTACGAGAATAAAGTCGTAATTTCGAGAATAAAGTCATAATGTTACAAGAATAAAGTTGTAATTTCGGGAATAAAGTCATAATATTACGAGAATAAAGTCATAATATTTCGAGAAAGAAAGTCTTGATATTTCGAGAAAAAAGGTGAACTATTATTAGAATAAAAGTCGAAATATTACAATAATAATATTGTAATATTTCGAGAATAAAGTCGTAACATTTCGAGAATAAAGTAAGAATATTTCTATTTATCAGTGTTTAGATGTTTGGTAAATGCGATTTCGGTCATGGTGTAGTAGCTACTACGAAGGTGTAGCCTACAGTAGCTAGCTAGGCTAACAGGCTGTGCAACTTTGTTAATAGACATTGCTTGCTAACTCTAGCTATATTATTGATTTGTGCAACGTTAATGTCTGCTCAAAAGATGCATTTCTACCTATGATTCCTACAAGGGATGTCAGTGTTTGGTTAGTTTCTCTTGGCAGAACTCCTCTCATTGACCTTCATTAACTGGTTAGTAACTGTTAACTGGGGAGATTATTAGGCTACTTCTGCATTCTTGTATTGATTAATACCTTCTACCATGACAGATGTTATGTCTTGTACTATGACTCTGTTCTCTTCTACTTCAACTCTACTATCTTCTACTGTAGCTGTCTTATAGTGTGACTCTACCCCACTGATGTTGACGTGGTTTCTTCTGTGTGTGTGTGTGTGTGTGTGTGTGTGTGTGTCTCCTCTACCCAGCCTGAGCTGAGCAGAGTGCTGGGAGCTCCTGTTCTTCTCCAGCAGAACCTGATGGAGCAGGTAGGAAGAGGGACCAGAGACCTGTGACTGAACCGTTTGGCTTCAGTTCCAATGTAGTTTGTTTAAAGTTATCATTTTTGGTTTTGTTTTGAGTATTTTGCTAATGTTAGCTTGCTTGGTGGCTACGTTGATACCTGCCTGTTCCCAGGACAACAGTTTGCTGAACAGACTACAGCAATTAGCATACTAATACACCTCTGATATGTTGTTACATAAATTGAATTGTGCCCAATAGCTCTCCTCTCTGTTTTGCTCCATTCTGTCCTTCAACATACTCCTCCTGTCCCCTTATCGCTCTCTCTTCTCCTCTTCCTCTCCTCCAGTACTCGTCTCTGGATGACTGCTGTCTCATCAGCCTGTGTGTTCCAGTGGAGTTGGTCAGGACAGTCCTGCTGCACCTGTAGCAGCACCTGCCCTCCTCCTCCTGCCTGCCTGACCTTTTGTGCTTCCACTGACACTGAAAACACCTCCTGCTGCACCAAGGAGACGCAGCAGGCCTGGAGCTGACATCAAACAAACCCAAAATATTGCCAATGATAATAGAATTTAACAGATTTTTTTCACTAGCAAAACGTTGAGTTGCATAATGCAAACCTATCTTCATACACTGTTTACACAGGACTCCATTTGATCAGAGAATTTGATATTTATGTCATGGCGACTCACCTTTGATCCAGTGTAGTTGAATCTTAAATCAGTATGTGCAGCATCATAATAATGACTACAAGCAATACTATCTCTACACTGAGGCAACAGCATGTTCATTGACTTGGACTATGTGGTCTAGATATGTGGCTTTAGTCAGTATTGTCAGAAAGTACTCACAAAGACGACATTCAAAAATGTATCAGTATATATTCTTGTAACACTGGCTTGTATAATTAAAAACACTGTTAGTAACACAATATTGATATTTGTGACTTGAAAAACATGTAATTACCTTGCTGTAATAACCAAGGTAAGATGGAGAAAAGTAATTTGAGGGCAGTTCACTACAATGTGATGACAGATAAAACAAATTGTTATATGTAGTGTAAAGTAATACACATTTATTTCAAAATAAAAACGTTCCAATTGGCGAAACATTCTTAGCCATAAGCATTACTAGATAGGCTCAGATACAAATAAGACGAATCATCTATGGACTGAAACACTAGTTTGTAATAGCTCCAGTCGACAGAGGGCAGCTGTAATTTGTCAGTACAAGGTAAGATTCAGCAAGGGGAAGACATCTACTGTAGGTGTTACTGTAACAAATTGAACATGCTTACTTCCAATATATGAACCAAGCTCCTGGTTTGATAAAAGGCTTATCATCAAAAAGGATCACAAACAACAAAAAGTGGTCTTAAACAAAAAAATGCCACTGGAGCATATAAAACTGCCTCGCTTGATGTGCTGAAAGTGAGATAAAAAAAAAAAGATGGGGATGCTTGTCTCATACCTTACAACCTTCTTTGAGTTAATTTAAGTACCCAAATAAATAGGTAAATTGTATACACTATGAACACTACATCTGAATACATGCTGATAGTATACTTCGACTTGATTCTCGTAATATTTTGACTTTATTCTCGAAATCTTAGATTTTTCTTTTTTTTTTTACAGTGGCCCTAAAACGCCCTAAAAGTGGAGCAACTAATGGCTGACAAGATATTAGGCTATTTGATTAGTATGATAAATTATTCGACGTAGATCATCTTGCACAAACCAGTTGAGGGTATGATTAGTGACAATTTAAGACGGCAAGATCAAATTTGGACTTACTTGGGCTAAACGGGAGGTTCCATCCCTTGCCAAAAAATACCCAATTGACACCCACAGTTATACTTTGACAGGTAGGGAAGTGTTGCCTGAGGAAACAGCCAGGTTCAGGCCAGTGTCCACCGGTCCGTGACTCACCTTTGTGATCTGGTATGTGATGTGAGCAGCCAGACTCTGCCGCGTGCTGTGCGGTGACACTCTGACCCCCAGCACCCTGGGGTTCACCTGCTGCAGAGAAGTCATCGTCTTTCTGACTGATGGGCTCTTAATGAGAATCTCCAATCTCACCACCGACAAATTCGATAAATAAAAAAAAAAGTACGCTGTTTGTTTTTGCGCAAGAGAGGAATAGGCTACTACGCAGTTGTGGTTAATTAGAAGATTAGAAACTGAATCAATAGAAATTTAAAAAAAAAAAAAAATGTATAAGGGGAAGCAGATTGACGCTCTCCCTCCTTTCCCTTATCTCTTCTCCTTTCCTCGTCTGTGTGTGCGTGTGTTTATGAGCGAGCATCTTATCCTAGAGCCTCCTCCTCCCGGTGGGAAACCATGACAAAGGTCGTTATAAAATTACCATTCCTACATGGGCAGAGCCTTACCCTGTATGATTCTCATCCATCTGTGGGTGGTGAGGTTTTTGACCAAGAGGAGAATCTATGATTCTTGTCTGCCTTTGGCAGTGAGATCTGACGTAAATATCAGATCAAGAGTAGAATCAGGAAGGACAGGGGGAAAGAAAACCAAAGAAAAACATATGGATTCACTCACAATGTGCATCTAAAAGTGGGAGTATTGTGTTCTTTTATTTTTCTATTTTACTTGATTTGTTTCTTTTAATGCAATGCATTTTGCTTGTTCTTTTATATCAATTTTATCTTTTTATCTGTCTTTTATCTGCTTTCTATCTGCCGTTTTTATCTGCCTTTTATTGATGTCAAACACTTTGAGCTGCATGTTGTGTACGAAAGGTGCTATACAAATAAAAGTTATTATTATTATTAGGCTATAATTATTATTATTATTATTATTATTACCTCTCACACCTGCATATTGGCGGAGGATAAAACAGATAAATAGCTCTGCATGACAGTGTGTGGATCACTTCCACAATCCATCAATATGATCAGAAGAATCTACTCAGAGGGCTTTGGAGCAAGTTGGAAAACTAAAAAATAGTGATGTGGAAGATGAGGAAGAGTCAGAATACAAGGATAATGTAGAAAACAATTCTGATTGTGATCAATATGATTTATGCCACCCATGTCTTCATTATAGTGGATTTTTTTTTACATATCACGAATGGCACTTTAATTGCTAAATATGATGTCTAGCAGAGGTAAATGGCAAACATTAACCTGATTTGTTATTTATATTGTTTGGTATGAGTTAAAGACAATATAATATATGTAAACAATATAAGTATTTTCCAAAAAAAATAAATTCTGTATTGCTTTAAAATCCAAATAATGTCCTGGGTCAATTTGACCCAGCGAACCTTACCAAAAGGTCCAGAAACTGAACATAACACAAGGGTTAAAGAATTGCTTCCGTTATGAAATAAAAGTAGCTACAATTGCGAATGGGAAATGGAATTCATACTATTAGTAGGCTATGCGTATACACTGTGTTGTTAGTGAAAATGAATTAAAAGCTAAAAGTTACATTTACAATTCAGATTTCCTAACTGGAGGAACTGGAAAACCTTCTGAAAGCACAGTTTTACCTCAGTATTTGTCTTCAAGGATTCCACTGGAGGAATTATCTCTGAAACCTGCCTGCCTACTCTATCATTTCCCTGCATACACTTTGCACAACAGCTAATGTTATGTCAGTCAATATTTTATTTTATTTTATTTAACCTTTATTTAACCAGGCGAAATCAATTAAGAACATGTTCTTATTTACAATGATGTAATATGATAGACATAACTTGGTTTGCGGTTGAAAGGTATTTAATGTTAATTAGGCTTAATAAGTAAATCTTATTTTGTTACAGTGATGTGCAGTCTATAGGACTCACAAGCACTTTAAACTCTCTTGGTAAACATCTAGTGTCTGCAAGATCTTCTAACCCTAGGGAGCCAAACAGTGCTAGAACCAAAACTCCCTCTGCTTATAGCAAACCAAGCCTCATTCACCTCATACAATACCTGCTCTGCCAGTTACACCCGTCAACATAAGCCAACAGCTTGGGTTGATAGTAGTAACATTTTTCTACTGACAGCAACTGGTTGGACTTAAGAAAGACTTGCAGTTCAGTTTTGATGTGTTTGTTGTCAGTGTCTCTGTAGTATGGCCCTGCTCAGATTTGATGTCTGCTGTGCACAATTTTTTAACTACTTTAACCTATTTTTTTCCACTTTCCAATTATGTCACTGCTTAAAAAAGGTTATATGCTTAAGGGTGAAAGGTTAGGCATCATTCTTTATGTTAATTATTGTGTTCTGGCTGGGGCACCCAAAATCACTGTTGAGTCTTCTAGAGGTGTCCTGGGCCTAATTCAACTAAACGTGTGATTGGAGGTGTAACCCCAGTGACACTCACACACTCAATTGATACTATAAATATGAGTGACTTGGGAGCAGTTCTAAGACCATATGAAGAATGTATAAATTCCCATTAAAAATCAAATGATTTTTACAGGCTAGGTAGCCTAAATGGGTAAGTTCTGCATTGTAATTAGAGTCACAATTTAGTTTCCCCCCCCAAAGGTGTTCATGAGTTAAGCAAGACTAAACAGGTAGCTAGCTTTATCTAGCCAATGTCATTAATGTTTCTATTAAATCAAGCATGGAGATGAGGCTAGAATGAAAACATAGACTGTCATAGTCTTTTCCCATTTTCATCCTTTGCCTTTTTAAACTGTATTGATACAGACTGATTCAAATTTGATATCAAAGTAGGGAATTTGGGCCTTTGGACCTTGGGATAAAGACATCTACAAACACACACACACATACAAAGACATACACACGTTTGCAGGGGTAGCTTTAAGTTTAAAGAAGCAAAAAGACAGAAAATATGGGTGAGGAAAGAGAATAAGCAATCTTCTCCACTCCCTCAACATCTTCTGCTGAATCACCAAGTGGAGCTGTTCAGGGGCCAGCAGTACAAGACTGTGGTGGTACTGCTGAGCTCCCAGACGGGTGTGTGAATGTGTGTAAGCCTTATACCCCATGACCATTGCTCTGGACAAACAAGACTAGATGTTCAGGTTCTAAAAGATCTAAAACATACACCAAACTTGTCTTTCAACATCCTTGAGTGATGAGCAGAGCTGGAGGCCAAACAGAGAGGGAGAGAGCCTACGCAAATGCGCTACCCCTCTGGTGCAGGAACTAAACCCCTAAGGGAAACTCTTCATAAGCATGCAGAGCAAATGGTGATTCTAAACGTTCTGTGTGCCATGCCTCCTAACAGCCACTAGGAGCAGATAGGCTAACCATGAGTGAGTGAATAAATGAATTAATGAGTACAGTATGTGACTGAGTTACTCTCTAGATCCAGGTGTTTTGAATCTAAAAACTATGATATTCTCAAAACAAGTGAAGGGTGCAAAAATGTGTAGCCTACCTATTTGGTGTCACCGGCCAGAAAACAACATATCCGACCATGGAGCAATGCAGCAATGTGTAAAACGTAAAGTGTAAAGCCTAGCTTGTGTGTGCCCATGCATGTTCACTGTGCTAGAAATGTAAGTGCGCTATGTGATGACACCCTAACATACAACCAAATTTGTAGTTAATTTGACACTGGTTATTGATAAAATACTATAAAACAGAGTTTACATTCTCATCGAAAGATAACAACATTGTGATTCAGTCTAAAATCTGGAAATTGATGGTAAGACGTAATTACTGCTATTAGCTGTGATGAGTGTGGAAAGAATGTTGCAGGTCTGAATAAGGAATTTAATTCCGACACCAGTCTGATGTTAGAGTAGGAATGGGGAACATCCATTATGATCAGACCTGGTCACAAAAGTGGTTCACTTATCCATAATGATAGTTCACATTAGCAGTCAGCTATATTGTTAACATTATATTTATAACCAATCAGCTGTGATTCTTGTTACATCTACAGTCTTGATTTTTAGTGTTAGTAATATTCCAACATTATGTTTCATATTGTTGGTGGCACTTTGAGAGTCAAATTGTTTATGTTCACTGTGTCCGCTATATCTAACGCTAGGTGACTTTGGCTAGTTAAAACTGATACTGTTATAGGCAACAACTTACACAATTAGACCTAGTTGGTTTGGAGATAAACATAAACAACATGAAGTAGCTGATTTTTCACATTAGCTAGATAGGTGAACCACTGGTGCTCATCGGTTCAGCATCATGTTGCCTACCCTTCAAATGCTGTAGCCTTTCATTTGGACCTTCTTGGGTAATTTGGCATGCAGCTGTGCTCATCCTCAATGATATTGATGGCTAATTTTGATTATTTTCTGTTTTTGCCACCAAAGAGACCAGAAGTTAAATAAATACTTCCGCTCCACATCCAGTGTCTTACTGCTAGCTAGCATGGTTTACAACCATTTGACTAACCAATTTGCATTATATTACTATGATTTATTGTATATCACTGACATGCAGGCTATGTGATACAGTGTCAGTATTATTGGCAGTATTCATAGTCAAAACTATACAAACAGAACCTCCCTACAGCAACCAGAGACAAAGCAACAGCTCCTCTGCTGGATGAGCCTACAGGCATCATGGCCCCAAGCTGACAAATTTATTGTCTGTTTAAAAGAAATCTTTGAGCATTCAAATGTGTTTTTGATGTGTTTTATTTGTCTTTGATTTCAAAGATTCTCAGTCAATTAATTTGAGGATCTCTCTCCATGGAGAACTACTTGTTTGGGTGCAGTTGTCCGTTCTTCACTCCTCTGTCATGGTGGGGAAATCTGTCCAGGAGGCGCAGGTGGAAAGAGCTGAGGCGTGCCAAGACCTCCTCTAGGGTGCCAGGAGGAGCGAGGATACATAACCTGAGTGTGAAGACCAAGTCTTACCTGAGATGGTAGTTGCCAGTTGCCAGGCCGTGTTGACACCCTGCCCCCACAAAAACACCCTCCTCCTCCAGTAGCCTCTGACAGTACAGTACATCTGCCTCCACTCCTAATATCTGGAAAAAAGGGACGGGGGGGACGGGGGGGGGGGTTCACATGAACTTTTCCTCTCACTATACAATCGTTTGCCTTCAGAATGGTTGGATTATGCTGCACAAGCTTTATGGAGTACTTTTAGGAATTTTTTTTTGCTTTTTTTGGAACTCTAAAAAACTGGACCCTACTGATTTCAGTTGTTTTGGAGAAGACTGCTACAGACTTGTGCTGGCAACCTCCCTGTGTGTTATATGGACTAACAAACTTCACCTGTGTTTCAGCTGGCATGAGAGACTAGATAATGACAGAATTTTCATTGTTGGGTGAACTATTCCTTTAAATTAGCAAATTCCCTGCTGGGAAGAGCAGCAGGCTTAGAGAGACTACTATGTCTGACAACCAGTTCAGGCATTAACATGGTCAACATTAATATGGTCTCTCAATATTTGTAGCCTATATAACCCTAATATTAATTTGAAAACTGGTCTCCTAATTATTGACATTTCTCTTAGTATCATATTATGTACCAACATTTGATGTACTGTAGCCATACACTGAACAACATATGAGTGGTATGGAAATAAAATGGCTAAAGTTCTCGTAAGATTTGCCCACCTTGGCCTGCTCTGTCATTCCAGGTGGTATAAGCAGTTGGGGATAAAGATGGATCCCCCCCATCGCTTTCTGACAGCTCATCCCTGGTAGACGGTTCAGGAACTCCCAAGCCCGCAGGGCATTCTGGGCCAGGGTGACCTGACTGAAGAGGATCTCCTGTAATGGAGAAAAACAACAGGGATTGGTTGAAAGACAACATTCCTCCATACTGAATGGTCCATAGGGCATGAATCTGTTCTTGATGTCCCCCCTGTCTAGATAAGATCTTATATGGATATACAGTAGATGTGTTGCCATCTTGTTCCCTCACCTGTGTGTATGTGTCGTAGGAAGGGTCTCCAGGTTTGGGTGGGTTGACCATGAGCTCCAGAGCGAGCTGTCCTGTGACTGGGGTACTGATATCAGTACACAGCATAGTATCAGCAAACAGCATCACCACTGGGTCCATGTTGACTAGCTCCATGTATCCTGCCCTCAGACCACACCTGGGCCACACAGCATATAACAGGTATAAAAGTCTCAGGGAGAAAAGCTGTTCAGTCCATATCCAATTTCTTTCAAATTTTTGGGTAAAATAAATTTATTATTTTTTTAAGACAATTTGTGTGATGGCTATGAAGTTTTACAAAAATGCCTTGAATATCAATTTTGACTTTTCAATTGTAATTTTTCAGGTTTTGTGTGCTTTCTTTTGACCAGGAAGTTTAGTTTCGACATGCGTAGATAATGACTGAATTTTCTTTTTGGGGTGAACTACTACCTTAATTTTAAATATACTGAATTAAACAGAAAAAAAACATAGCAGAAAGCTTGAAAGGATGTCTACTAGTCCATTTTGGCCTACACCAGTGGCATATTTGTTCCTACAGACTATAGAATGGGCCCTCCACAACCTGGTGTCAAGTCAGTCAGAATAAGCCTCAAATTATTGTGCTTGCCATCTATTATATTAAGCTGTCAAAACTCACAAAGACTCATACACCAAACTTATACCAGACTTGGCAGGATGACTATCTTACTCTTGGCAGTATTCACAGTATTCACTGGATTCACTGCAAATGTGTTACATTTGCAGCAAATGTGTTACATTTGCAGTGAATCATTTACAAACATTGAAGACTTTTTAACAAGGCCTGGAACAAGATGAAACTCACTCTCTCATTATGGCATTAGATAAGGAGTGGAAGGAGGCCAACTCCACTGTCTCAGAGTACTCTTGCCCCATCTCAAATAAGACTTTCTTGTAGGAAACAAACTCTCTGCCCTGTCCATATACACTGTCCTGGTACACCTAGAGAACAGAGAAAAGCAAGTTATGAAATGGAAAGGATGGTTTAGGATAGATTGAGCGAGTGAAAGGCTGCCAGTTATGAAGTCAAACTCTAATCTGAAGACACAGTTTGTAATCACCTCATCAACCAATAGGAAGAGGCCCTCGGTTGCAGCAAATCGAATCACTTCCTCTATTGATTTTCTGTCCTGCACATGACCTAGTAGGACAAATAGTGTATGACAGTGAAGATAGTGTGGATTTTAAATAGATGTGTGTAATGTAGCTACTGTATGTTGTCTTCACCTGTGGGGTTTCCTGGGTTGCTGATATAAATGGCTCTGGGCTGGCAGCACCCCCTAGCGGTTTTCAAAGCAAGCTGCAGCTCCTCCAGGTCCACAGCCCAACCCCTGTCTTCTCTCAGTTGGTAGGGTGCCAGTGTCACCCCAGCCTCATCTAGTAGCATGGGCAGGGTGTATGGGCAGGGTGTGGGGGTCAATACACCCGTCTGATTCTCCCCCTCCCCACTGGCCAGCAGCTTCACAACAATCTTAATGCAATAGATACATATCCAAAATTCTGAATTCCTGAATTTCCCCAACGGGATTAATAAAGTGATATATTATCTTAAAATTAAATTATATTGATACTGTACATTTGCACATGCCTGATGTGGGTATAATTTCCCATTCTGCCATATTTGTTCATGCAAAGCTTTAAAATAATGCTCATTAAATAATGCCTGTGATATGTGTACAATAAATAATAATACTCATTAAGACCAGATATTGATACCATCAAGGCCCTCTGAGAACCAGCAGGGATGAAGATATTTTGGGGATAAGAAGGCACTCCAGCATCTCGCCTTGTGATAAACTCAGCAATGCTTTGCTGGACATATAGTAGCCCAGAGGAAGCTGTGTATGAACCTGCCATCAAAACAATGTATTGATCAATAATTAGGCACTCCATTCCTACACATTTGCTATACATGATGCCAGTGTCATGTCAAATTGTTTACATATTTTACAGACAAGATCTTTATTGCTGTTCTCACCCACACTTCCTCCATCACAGACCTCCAGAAGTCTCTGCGCCCTCAGCCTGACATCCTGAGGAAGGTTTTTGTCTTGCAGGAGCTCAGGGTAAAGACACACCGCCAAGACCTGAGACAGACAGACACCGAATGAAATGGAGACTGGCCAGATTTACAGGAGGCGGATAGGCAGAAAGATAGACAGCCACATACAAGCACAAATAACACAAATAACAAAACTAACCTGGCGAACAAAGGAGATGGGTTTCATTCCTGCCTTGTGGAAATCACCTGAGCTGACATCAATCACCTCCTTGAAGGGTTTCTGCACTCCCTGGAGAGAACACATGTACAAGGTTGGACAGGAGCTTGTTTGGTCTGGATTGTAGACCAGAAACCTGAAACCTCTGAGCGGCCAACATCTTAATACTGTATCCAACGATAACATTATTATTTACATGGCTGTTACCTGTGTGATCTGGTATGTGATGTGAGCAGCCAGGCTCTGCAGTGTGCTGTGTGGTGAGACTCTGATCCCCCTCACCCTGGGGTTCACCTGCTCCAGGGAACTCATCGTCTTTTTGACTGATTTCGTCTAATGAGAACTTCCAAACTATTCAAGGAAAGCTCCCTGCTGTGATCCGATAAGCCCGGTCAGACAGACGCTCCAGAAATTTAAGTCAAAATGACCTGGCCTTTGAAACGCGCAACTTAGTCATTCACTCCTCTCCAGTGGAGAGGAGTGAATGACTAACTATTCTGTCACTGCCCCATCTGGTAATGGTCAGCTTCTTACCACAAGATCAGTGTTTACCTTGGAGTGAAGTAGTACCTGAAGAGACTGTCATGACCCAGCCCCCCTTTCGTGAGTAACACTTAATGTTAATTTTCATACTTTTTCATACCAAACCAAAGTAAATCAATGGCATGATATGACACACACACTACAATAGAGCATTTCAATAATAATAAACTTTGGTTGCCTTTCAGGGCTCAATAGAGGACATCTGACAACTGCAAAACAAAATGGATTAAAATGCTGAAGTCAGAACAGGAGGATTAATGAAGTTACATGCCTGTGGTCTGAGGCTGATCATTTTCTTCATTTCAAGGTCATCAGTAGTCTGACTTACAGGAAGTAGGCTGTTGGGAGAAGGCCTCAGCCTATGGAAGTATTATATTATTGGTAACAACCATGGAAGTATTAAATTACCAGTAACAACAGACGTGGATAAAAAAGAGCAGCACACAGGAAGCAATAATATAATACTTCCATGGGACAAACGTGGTTGGTCTTGACCCTTTCCATAACCTGGGTCAAAATCCATAATGTTACGACATTAAATGTAATGCACAGACAGTAGAGGACATAGTTTGGTGTAGAGCCCTAAAACTTGGCATATTTACATAGGTTTTGGTTAACCTGTAACACCATGTATAGACCACATGCACAGTATTTCCAGCCTACAGCAGGTGTAGGCTACAGTGGACATGAAAGGTTGATGAGGAGATAATGTGAAAAAATTAAATGAACCAACCAAAAACATAATTCTTCCATGGAATCATACATCCATGTTAACACATTCTGTGATTATCTCAGAGTGCGGAGGGAACAGAACAATGAGATGCAGCAAATCAGGTTCAGCCAATGGGTTCTGAGCTTTTTCTGAGACTATACGATGGAAGTAATATTATTGGGCTTTTATTACAGCCTTGGTCCTATGTTATTATGCACATTGATAGAGACTATAAAGGACAGTGGTGGAAATCTTACATCTGAATATATCTTCCTCTCCAACAGTGTCCAGCTCTCCATTCATGCTGGAAAACATTTTCTCCAGACAGGTGTGGCCTTTTCTCCCTCTCTTCCTGAGGTCCCCTCCACCAATATGTCCTCTTCTGTTTTCAGTCTTACCATACTCTATGCACTCTTCTACTCAGTCTTTGCTGGAGGCTCATTTTTTTCCGACTTGAAATCTTTCATTATCTCCCCAAATCTCCATCTAGATTGTAGAAAGGTTCACAAAATGGCTTCTCGCTCTGTTGCAGCAGCTTTTTAGCTTTAACCTCTATCCTTTTATAGCTGTTGGTGTCTCTCTAGTCTCACCTCTATGTATGCTTCCATGGCCCAGTGGCCTTATAGCCACTCCCCTCCAGAAACTCCATCTCCAACTGACTCCTGTCAAACTGATCAGGTCTGATCATCCTCCCTAGGTCAACAGCATGATTTTAAAATTGCAGAACTGACTGAATATCCCCGTTTGTTGCAACACTCCCTGAAAATAACCATAATGTCAGGGTCAAATGGAACAACAATCTATAGCCTCAAATAGTTTCTTTACAATTAACATGGCACAAGACAGGAACAGTTTATAAAAAAAAAACATAAAAGGACTATCAGGACATTTTCTGTTAAACCTAGAGTTTCAAAAAAATAAAAATGACAAAAATTCTAACATACAACTTCCCAACTGCGTCTTTAGCTCCAGCAGGCTGGAAGGTCACTCTCCACTTATGCTCCTCTCCTCTCCTCACTACGTAGGCCTACTTACCTACTGATATCATATTCATAGCTTGTCGCTGGTTTTCTTGTATATCTATTTCAAAGTGACATTGCGGACAGGCTTACATGAAAGAGCTTTTATTAAATGGAAACTTGCACAGGATTTGTAATTGCAGAGTAATAATACTGGACAGTTAGCATAGATACAGAGAGAAACACAACTTGAGTCAAATAGCCTAATACATATTGGCTGGGCCAAGAAGGCGACCTTTGCATAGAAGTCCCTACCCAGTGCATTTGTAGTGTAGGGAGAAAGAGAGGTTTGTGTCTATGGGGACAGTTAAAGGGAGTTCCAGGTACACAATATTAATTTCTACATAAAGTTACAGTATCATCAATCTGAAGTCCATTATCATTCTTCTATTATGTTCTTTCATCTATTATAACAGGATCTACACCTGTGTGATAAATAAAACAAGTTATATACAATGAGAAATTAGATAATGGGAAGGTGAAAAAGCTACAGAGGAAAGAGGCAAAAAAGAGGCAGGGCATTATTAGATATGAAGCCATGCAGTGGGTAGAAGCTGCTTTTAGCAGATCCAGGATCAGTTGTGCCATCTCCGTTGATTAGAGCCAGAATATGGAAACAGATCCTAGGTGTGTGGTTCCGATGATATCTAGCATGATATCTATAGCATGATATCTATCTGTGTGATACAGAGCTGGCAGGTAAAAGAGTGCTTTGCTAGTTTCTGTGATAGCCCTTGTCATGTGTGTCTGATCAAGATAAACACACCTGAGCCCCTTTTTAGGTGACATCCAGGGAGCGCTGTGAGGAACGAGTTCTTCCTCTCTTACTCCCCCTCTCACTGTTGTCTCACCTCTTTGAAGGTAGTATATTTTGAGCCCTTTGAAGTATTGAAATACCTTCTAGGTGTGGTTTTGGTGAGGATTTGTTCGACATAGTTCATCCAGTTTGTGCTCTCCCAGGTAGAACAGCAAGGTCTACAACAGGAGCCCTACCACCTGGGGGCAGAGTTCATGTGATCACCCAGAAAAGACTTGGTCTTGATTTGGAGGAATAGACTTTAGTCTTCATTTGCTCCCTCTTGTAAAATCCCTTTAAACCCATTTCATGAGCAGTGGTTCATATTGTTCTCTGGTTTGGCCAAGCCAAAAGAGTGGATTCTTTCTCCAGCGTCTCTGTGGTCCTTCCCACTATTCCAGTTGTTGAGAAAACATGCTGCACATTGAGATGCCGAGTCTGAAGTTTGCTTTGACCCTCTGCTATACTAATACACTAGTGTAACTACATTGTACAGACAAAGCGCTATGTGTGTCATATCAACATCAAAGGCACAGACATGATATTTCCTTTTTGCTACGTGTGCCCTGTTCCCTTTCCCATCCAAATACAGATTTACCAGTTCCATCCATTCATGTAACCTGAGTTTTCTTCTCCCTTTTTTCCTGTTTTTATTTACTAAGTATACGATTGTTTTTTATAGCTTAGCTGTCTGAGTTTTTTTTTTTAGTCCATGAGATGCTTCTATATGTTGCTTAGAAAGTTACTTTTTACTCCGGTGCACTGCCGTTAGCACAGTACAGTGCTAGAAAATCTTATATATTATTTTGAAGGAGCGTATAGCATGTTTATTCCAGTTATACATTGATTGCATTCCGTTGCAGTAGAGAGCTGTTTTCCAGTCGCTCTCTGCACAACACTGGTGGTGGGGAGTGTTGGGCACTGTCTGTGATGGAGTTAGTGCCCTCTGCTGGACAGGAGGTTTAGCTGCGCTTTGCTGCCACCTGCTGCCTCAGCTTCTCCCTCTTCTTCTTCTCCATCAGCCTGGAAGGATTGGATATACTACATCAATTTGTATGCAATGGGATCTTATTTTCCCAAATTAATTTCAGGTGTTGGATATGTGTGTGCTCCATCAAGAGAAAGCAATGGTTGAACCTGCAGAAAATACCTTTTTTCCCCACCACCTAGGTCTAAAGAGTGCACAGTTTGACATTACATGATTTCTGAGTAATGAGGTCCTTCAAACTTTCAAAAATTCAAAACATTATCCCCACTTCCACTTGGGGCTGCCAAAGTGTGAAGCTTAAGTGCAGCTAATTCAAAAGAATGTCTACACGATTAGAGTAAAACATGTGTGTGCTTATCTGGTTTTATCTGTGTGTGTGTGTGTGTGTGTGTGTGTGTGTGTGTGTGTGTGTGTGTGTGTGTGTGTATATAAATCACCTGCGGTTGCGAGCCTCCACAAGCTCGCTGAGCTGGTCCTGAGCCGCCCTGAGCTCCTCCAGACTCTGCTGGTAGCTGAGGTCCGCCGAGCCAGACCGCTCCAGAACCGACACCTGGTTGGACAGCTCACTGGTCCGATCCCGCAGCCGCTGGATAGATGTGTACAGGTTCTCATCGTCTTCCTCCTACAATCATTGGTGAGGGGGGGGGGGGGGGGGGCAGAGTGCAGTACAGAGGTGGTCAGGTGGGATGACATATCCAATATCACAAGGCCCAGCAAGTGAGGGAAATTAAGATCAGGGAAACTAAGTGGGTGCGTACCTTTGCATTGACAATCTCAATGTGGACCAGAAGTGAGGCCAACTCCAGCTCCTCGCTATAGCTGTTTTTCAGAGGTACACTCCTATAGCCTGACAAGAGACAACACATGACAAAATCAATACATATGACAGAGACACAAACACAATCAGACACACTCACAAAAAGCCAAAGGCGCACCTAAGACCTATTTCTACAGATGTGCTTTTATGTAATGGTGTTTCTCTTTCTACTACTGTTTCTTTGTTTTTGTTACTGTCTTTTTCTTGTATAACTCTTTTCTATATCTATGAAAAGTGCTATACAAATACAAAGTTATAATTATTTGGAATAAAATGAAAATACACTGGGCGCTCTTTTTAGAGCATATATGCAGGTGCTCTTTGCACAAGGGAAGAGACTGGTTAATAAAAACCAGTCCAAAAGACTAAACAAAAGACTACAGTGTTCTAGGCACTCCAAAGGTAAAGAGGAGGGCTGAAGGCACAGTTAAAGCATTAAGAGGCCTTTATTGTAATGGCTTACCAACAGCTACATAGAAAAGTCACATTAAAAGAGACAGATGGTTTAGACCAGGAGGTCTTAAGGTAGGTAAGGTAAGCAATCAGCCATTAGAATAAACACATCCTTCAGCCCTCCTCTTAGCCTAGAACACCACAGTCTTTTGGACTATTTTTTATTATCATAATTATTATTATTATTATTATTACACACACCTGTTCGGAGTGAGCGGACAGGGTAGGTAGCCTGGGCCAGGAAGTTTGGATCACTGAACATGTCTTCCTCGTAGACGGTGAAGCGCAGAAAGGAGAAGGAGGAGTTGTGGATGTCAAACACAAACTGCTTCTGCACCCACACAGGATTCAGACCATTATCAGCTGGGAGGGGAAGGAAGAAATGACAATTACCATGTAGCCAGTGAAATCATTCTTCATGCAAATGATACTGAAATCCCAGCACACACGCAAGATGCATCTCAATGAAAGGAAGAGGGGTGGAGGCTTTGCACCATCATGGCCACTGGTCAGCGAGCGTCTTACCAACAACGTCTGTCTTGCTCTTGCAGCTGTCGTAGTCAGCCCCGCAGATCTCCACCTCCACAAAGGGACAGACGATGCTGCGACCGTTCTTAGGCAGATGACGGGCTCCCAGCACCTGAAACAGAAAGAGAGGTAGAGTGTGTGTGAGACGTAACTAAGGAACGTGGAAACAGATAGAACACTAGGAATATCATAGAGGAGTGTGGCAAGACTGTCAAATGAATCCCTCAACCAAGGTTCAATTCCAGGCTATGGAACTTTTTTTTTTTTACTTTGATCCCACCAGAGCCCTCTCTGCTCTCCCCAATTCATAATATGGCACCCAAGGCAACCTTCTCACTCCCCTATCAAAGAATGTAAAGTAGCCCCGGTTAGTGAATCTGACCTGTAGCTGGATGGTGATTGGCTCCACACGCAAGGTGTCCTTGTCGAAAGGGTCGAAAGCGTCGTCCCTCATGATGTCAGGCTGGGGCACATAGCCGCTCCCGCCTCCCAGCATGAACAAGGCCTGGTTCAACTGCATGGGTTTATCTACGTTCACACAAACACACACACACAAGCACACACATTCACTTACAGATTCATTAAACACAAGTTTTGTGCCAGCGTAAATGGACTGCATTTATATAGCGCTTTTATCCAAAGCGCTTTACAATATGCCTACATTCACCCATTCACACACACATTCATACACCGATGGTGGCAAGCTACCACGCAGGGTGCTGGCACAACCATCGGGAGCAATTTGGGGTTCAGTATCTTGCCCAAGGACACTTCGACATGCGAACTGGAGGAGCCGGAGATCGAACCACCAACCTTCTGATTAGTGGACGACCCGCTCTACCTCCTGAGCCACAGCCGCCCCAGTGTCTCATTTAATGGTTCGGTTACAGCTTTGAATTACAGTTAGTACATTTTGTTGTCTTGCACTGAAGAATTATACGGCAATATCCAATATCCACCTCTTCTCCCAGAGTTATGGACACACACACACACACACACACACACACACACACACACACACACACACACACACACACACACACACACACACACACACACACACACACACACACACACTGACCGGGGGTCTGGAAGTTGAGTGCGACCAGCTGGGAGCCGCAGAGCCACATGGGCAGGGGGTCGTAGTTGGATGAGTCCAGCCTCTGTCCTCGGGGATAAACTCTGGAAAGCTGACGACGGTTGTACTGCAGGAAGCGCTTCCCTCGGCCTCGCGTCGCAAACTTCTCTGCCTTGGTCTCCGGGAATGAGGACATGTCCCGGTAACACGCCCTCTCAGTCCCGATCTCTGAAAACAGCAGGAAGTTCAAGAGAAGATCATGCACACACACAAATAAGTAGGCTACATATGTGTCATGGTGAAGTTCGGGGCAGCTGAAATCATGCTAGAGATCTTATTTCTTCATAACGTGAGTGTAATTATGGCTTCACGACAGACAGAGACACAGGAGAAGAACAGAGGGATGTTGAGTCCTTACTCTCCTCGTTGAAGGGGACGGGCCTGCAGTAAACCACCAGCTCAGACAGCTCCACGGCGATCTTCTTCCTCCTCTCCATCTGCTTCTCCTCCTGCATCTGTTACCATGGAGATAAGCCAGCCACAGCACCTCTATACTGACCGTCCGCAAGTTTGTCTATTGTCTACATGTAAGTTAGACGCAACACCTGTATGGAAATTCCTTGTCAATATTAGTTACTTTTTACCGATATAAATATTAATAAACCATGGTAATTTTAAAGTATGTGAAAATCCCTTTGATCTCTTTGTTCAAGTAAAAGTACATCAAGTCCAAGTGTTTTACAGGAGGATAATGAGTTGGCTAGCCTGATCTTGTCGGGCAGCTGTGTGTGTGTGTGTGTGTGTGTGTGTGTGTGTGTGTGTGAGGATGTGTGTTGAGCAGCATAGCACTGACCCGTGCATCAGCGTTCTGTGCAGCCTCTCGGATCTTGCCGACCCAGCCGGTGAGGTCCTCCAGGCTGTCAGCCGCCACATCCAGGGACTGGACCGGGTGAGAAGACAGCTGCTGGGAGTGGACTGTGAACACATAGGGCCGGGAACTCTTCCCGTCCTTCAAAACCACTGGACAGATGTAGGGATGGATGGAGAGAGGGAGGGAGAAATCGCTGAAAGTTATCGTGTTGATCTGTTGTTTCTGTCTGACGGACCAGGCACTAGAGTCAGCTTGTCTACTGACAGTCTCCTGGGTTGACAGTTTTTGACAATTTTGGAACTGACAATTGGATGTTGGCGTCCGATTGATTGACTACCAATCATAATTGGCCGATAAATGTTAAACGTGGATCAGGAGAGCAGTCAAACAGATAAACGATAAACATGGATCAGGAGAGCAGTCAAACATATGCTGTAAAAGCAGCAGAACGGTAGCAGCATAGGCATGTCATCAGTCATCAAGCACACACAAACATGTAATTACTATGTTTGGATAAAACCTATGATTTATTTACATGGATAGGCCGCTATGTCACACAGCCATAAGAACAAACTGTTAAACAGAATTTTATTATTTACTGTATGCTTGCTGTTCACTTTTACATGATGTGCCACTGTAAGTAGAAAGTCTGGGTAAAATGCATCATGTCAATCGGATTAGATAGATGATCAGCCAATAACACTGTTAAAAAAAAGGAAAACTGGAACCGGCCCCAGAAAGCCTCTTTATATACCTGGTCCATTGGTATAACTTAATGCTGTATATCACCTCTGTCTACCACAGAAACAGTTTTGTTTTCCAGACTCACCGACATGGCAGGTGGGTACATCTATGAAGCCCTTGAGGAACGTGCCCAGAGGGCTGTTCTCTGTGGACTGTGCCGAGGCAAAATAAACGAAAAGAAAAAAAGAAAATTGATCAGTGATTGAAAAAGTAGATGATCCATTGAGTTTATGATTTACATGTGTATCATAACTTACTGCTTCATCTGGCTCTCTGGTGGGAGAGCTGGGCACCTCCTCCACATAGTTGGCAGGGAACCACAGCTGTTTCTTGCCTCCATAGTCGCCTCGCCACCTAGGGACGCCAAACACAGAGTAATGACAAGCTAGAGATGATACTGAAGGAGACTAGACTGTGTAATAGACACATAGAAAATCACACATACAATCCATTATTGCATGATAGATTTAAGGCATTTAGATGGAACAATCCATTCAGTATTCACTAAAAAAAAATAACAAAATAATAAAACACACTCACCAGCCGCCCTCCTGCTTGTCTACGTTGAGGATGAGAGCCTGTTTGGGGAAGCACAGCTCGTCTTCCCTCTGAGCGCGGTAGTCATACAGGGCCTTTACCGTACACTGCAACACACAACACACACTAATCACATTTGGACTAGTGTGATTACAGAAAAGTGTGCCCATACTAAGGGTAGGGATCAATTGATTTTTAATTCAAACTGAAACTGCTGCTTATTCATCATTTGGGATAAAATAATTATTTTACATATATGAAAAAAGGGTTAAATTTACTAATCACTTCTACCAAAAGTCCAATCAACTTAGCCTTAGCCCAACTTAACTTAACCCTAGTGTACAGTTTTACAACAAATGTTTGAGTGTGTCTGAACCTCACTTACCCGTGCTGTTGGCATCTTATTGGCCTCGACATAGAAATGAGGAGTGCGAACCTCATACAATGCCCCATAGTCAAGCTCCTGAGAAATACAAAACAAATAATAAAAGTTACTTTTATATCTATTTATTGCTGCTGTTTTGACAAACTCTAATTTTTGCAGCTTTGTATTTTTGTATTTGAATTAAGTGTTGAAATGGATTAAGAAGGTTGACTTTTTTGGTGATGGCAGGTTCCCAACCAACTGCAGTGTTATACTTGACCACTATTTGACTTGATGTTTGTGTGGCACTAGGAGGCTTGAGATTAAAGGCCAGTTACACTGACTGGTGTTTGACTAACCGTGGTGCCCATGCGGTCCAGGGTGTCCTCATTGATGGGGTAACGGAGCCTCATCTTGCGGTAGAGAGGGTGTTTCTCATAGTAGCTGACCAGATCCACCAGGCTCTCAAACTCCGCTGAACTGCCCAGCATGAAGAGACGACCTTCCTGCTGGATACGACAGTGTTTGATCTTACCCTCCGCCCTGCGGAGAGAGAGAGAGAGAGAGAGAGAGAGAGAGAGAGATTGTCAGGAAGGATCAATGACACAGTTCACAAAAACTGAATTCAGAAGCAGATTTTCGATCAGACAGGTATATTCCAAAATGTAACACATTCACTTTGGAAGAAACTAATTATCTGAATTGTGAAATGCTACCAAACAATTTGAAAGAATAGCTGTCAGAATATTAAATGGCAGATAACTTGTTTTGGAACGAAACTTGGTACCACTTTATTTGGATAGTCCAATTTCTTTGAGATTCAGCTATCAGGTGACAAAAAATAGATGTTCAGCAAAGTGTCACAAGCCTATTTGCTATAGACTATGGTAACCCTAACCCTGACCATAGCCCAACCTCAATCCTAACCCTGACCCCATTTTTAATGCTGAGTACATGCTGTTGTCATGTCATTCTTCAGTGTGTGTGCATCCTCTACCTGAAAGAGATGGCGTAGGAGTTGAGTTCGCTGCGTTTTCGCACCAAGAAAGCTCCATCTCTGGGCACACGCATCAGCATGTGCTCAGCCTGGACACGGGACAGACTGGAATGGAACCACCTGGACAACAGAAAACTATTCTATAACAAACTTATATAACAAATGTAATTTTCACTTTCTCTCACTCACTTAATTTGGTATCTTTCTAATTCATTCATCCATTCATTCACTGTTTTCTCCATACAAAGCCATAACTCGTACACTCATACTCATTCTCCTTGCACGCTCACTCACTCTCTGCTCTCGTGCGCGTTGGGCTGTGGCACGGGGCTGCCGAGCCGCATCTCAAACTCATTGCAGCGGAGAGGCGTGTCTCTGTAGTGGCAGATGAGGCGGTAGAGGCTGTCAAACACCAGGTTGTCGGTCAGGTAGAAACGGGTGGAGCCGGACTCCTGACGCGAGTGGATCCTGCAGTGCTGGACACGGCCAGAACGCCTGGATGGGAGAGACGAGAGTGAGTCAATACATCAATTTTTACCACTCAGAAAGCTTTGAGAGGCAGAGTCAGAGTCAGACAGCGGCTGAATCTGTGACTTCTTGAACTTCCTCTCCTTCACAAAATCATTTCAGGTCCGGGGTGGGAAAACTGATGACAGACAGAAAACACAGGAGAGAGAAATGCGACACCATAGCATCCAGTATGCAATGCAGTCTCTTCATATTGAGCTCTCTTCTCTTTTTTATATGGATTTGTTGTCATATTGATTGCTGTCAACCAGTTCAGTAGCTGTGCTTATCCAGTTTTAAATTTAGATATTTAATAAGGCCTATGGATCTTTGTGTCTCAATCACTGCAATACACCATGAAAAAAAACTCCGCTCTTAATTCTTCAGTCTGCTCTTTTCTCTACTAGATTCTTGTTTTCTAACTCTCTTCTTAATTCTTGTCTATTTTCATCTTATTTTTTCTCCACTACTATCCTATAAATTTGTTTCTATTTTTAGTTCTTCTCTCTACTCTCCTCTTAATTTCTCTCCCTTCTCTTCTCCGTTGGGAAAATGAACCACAAAAACAGGCATCTGAGTTTCCTGTAGAGAAGGGCGCCGCACGGCATCACTGACCAGAAGGAGAGGGTGTAGTCTCCAACGAATGTCTCACTCTCCCGAACCAGGAAGGTGCCGTCTTTAGCCCCGCCCTCACAGTACTCCTGCAGCAGCTTCTCAGCCACCTGTCGTCCGTCACGCCCCCCACCCAGCTTCCCGTGGAACCAACGCTCCGCACAGTGCTGCTCGTTGTTGTTGCACTCCTGCAGTAGTAGAAGAAAGAGGGAGGAGGAGGAGGAAGAGGAGAGTGGAAAACCGAGGAGGCAAAGAAAGGAGCAGAGAATGAAACGAGGTAAGTCAAAGTGTTGGATATCAGTTTTTGATGTTCAGTGCATTATTTTGTGATGAAGTGTTTTTTGTACCCACTTTCCTTCAACCTGCTTCGTCTAGTTTTATTTCAGTTAGTGATGTCCTACATGTCCAGAATGCCTTTGACAACCCCCAAAGGGTGTGAACTTACTGCATTCAATACATATAGGTGGAGAGAGTAGTAGTGATGCTGATAGCGATAGTGACAGCACAGTAACAAGAAGAGAGCGAGTTTTTTCCAGTCGAGATTTGCACCCCTTACTTAAAATACGTCTTGTCTAAAATATGTCTTGTGGCTACACTGCATTCTGGTCTGTTGAGACTGCTGTCAACAGAGAAATTGGTCTCTCTGCCTCTTCTACGATGGATTTCTCCCTGTATGACTGTTCAACGTCTGTGCAAAACGTTGAGTCTAGAAAGAAGCCGTTGCTCTTTGATTCTGAGGGTCTGACACCAAAACCTGATGTTTACGGTTGATGTTTTAGACAGCTGAATCTTTTTTCCGCTATCAAACTCCATTGTAGCTGTACTGGAAATATCTCAATGTGACGTTCTTGTGGCCAGTTAGCCTCTGGAATATGTAAATACACCACCAACAACATGGACCCAGAATTGCAAGGTACATCACCAATAGCTGTTTTTTAACAGTGTTGAAGTGTTTTAGGGTGGATTTTTCCAGAATAAGAACAAGGAATACAATAACGAATGTCAAAGCTGTACCTCTCGTAACATCACCATCATCATCACTACATCTCATCATCCTTATCATTACCATCATCGTTACATCATCAATAGCTCCTTCATCCTCATCATCACAACCACCAACTTCATCATGACGACCATCATCAGCAGTTACCTCTTTTCCTTCATCCTCCTCTTCTTCGTCAGTCGTCTGGTAGTGAGACGTCTCCTCTGAGTAGTAGATCTTATTACTGGTCAGGACAAAATAGTGTGGAGTCCATGTCTGTAAGACACACACAGACACACACACACACACACACACACACACACACAAACAGAATAACGTCTCAGTAACATACTACATTCATCATCATTCTCTGTCACCACATACATACACATACAACACACACTCACATGGTCAATGGGGTCTTCGAGGTAAAGGATGCCGTTCCTCAGGGAGTTGCTGATGTCGTTTTCAGAGTAGCTGGCTGATGTCACCTCTTCATACAGAGTACCTTCCACCAATTTCTTGTGCTGTGACACATTGAGAAACGTAACTTCATCCATCTGTTCATTGAAAATTAAGATAATGTGAGAGCTTTTTGCCTGCGTGTGTGTATTGTTAAACAAGCGCACAAACACAGCGTTGGGACTTGTTGACATGGTCAGGATTAAGGCAATTATTCTATATCATCATTTATCGCCTTTCAGTGGAAACATTTTGTGATATGAAGATATCTTGATATCGTGATAGACAATTCTGCTGTCTAAACTGATGACAACAAGCACATTTTATTTTTAAAATCTGACAAAATGACGCATGACACGTTTTTAAGGAATATTATTTGAAAATTTCAGAGTTGTGTTTGACATCGCACTTAAAATTACCATGCAGTTCAATGCAATGAACATCAATTTGATGATTTAACATTGGCTCCCCTCCACCATGTTCTCAAAGTGTAGGTCAGCGATAAAACAGCGGCTCTGCTAGCTATAACCTCATCTGGATGAAGGGCGGCCTCTCTAACCACTAAGCCACCCTACTGCTGAGCTAGACTAGGCATGTGTGTTTGTGTGTGTGAACCTTGATGAGGATCTTCCTGCGGAGCTGGTGCGGCGAGGGCAGCTCCTCTGCACTGTTGTCCACTGGCTTGGTGAGCAGCAGATCTCCAAACACCTTCTTAAAGTGAGTGGCCATGTTCCTCTGTTGGACCACACTGCAGTGGTCCTCTATGGATAGGATCACAGGATACCTGCAGACACAAACACACACAACAGCGCAGGTCAGGGTGCTGTTGCAGTAATATAATGTGTTTTCTAATGATCTAAGTCAGTGGAATACCCTCACAGTCCACTTACTCAGATGTGACAAAAGCGTGTTCTTTGATAGTGTGCAGCACATCCAGGAATTTGATCTTGGAGGTTAAGGTGTGGCCATGGTAGATGATTGGCAGGTCATCAGGTCCATCCCAGCAGTCCACTAAGATGCAGAAAACACAGAATTAGGTGAATCCAAAACCATTCAGTTTTCTTTGCGAATTAAAATCCAGTCAAAACTCTTACGTTCAATGCAGCGACAGCCCATCCTCAGACAGCGGGCATAGGCTTCTAGAGATGACTCACTGGAAAACTGGTCACCCGTCAGGTAGCTGGGAGAACAAGAACATGGGCACAAGTTCATTAGAGCAGCGGTTCTAAAAGTGGGATCCGTGGACCCTCAGCGGTCCTTGAGGGGGATCCAGGGGTCCCCAGTAAAATGAAGAAAACCACTACTGTTTCCCCACAGTGTAAACAATTATACAACTCAATACTAACTCAACAACGACACAAATCTTCTTATATGGAGGTTTCTGGGACAAACTCTTTTGAGAGAGGGAGACAGAAAGAGAGAGAGAGACCTACGTGTTGTGTGAGGAGGAGATCCAGTACTGGGACAGAGGTTTTTTCATGTCATCAGGAACAACAGGTGAAGGTCGAGGGTCACACAGAGAATTCTCTTTAGAGAACAAGAAGGTCAGGAACTAGGAAAAGAGAGTGAGAGAATAGATCAGACTGAAAAGTGGAAAGAAGCGTGTATTGCCAAAGTTTATGTGGTGTCAGTGTGTGTTTGTGTGTGTGTGTGTGTGTGTGTGTGTGTGTGTCACCTCATCAAGTTGTAGCATTGGCTCAGGCTGGGGTCCACCCCTCAGGTACCCCATGAGGAACTCTCTGACACGACTCAAATCAGACGCCCAGGACTCCTGAGACGAATGAAATAAAGAGATGAGCGCAGTAAGTAATTTAGAGAGTATTATCGGTGTTGTAGAGAGTGGAGTTGGGTTTGTTCAGTACCTTCTGGTCCATCTGTAAAAACTTCTGGAAGTCGTAGAGAGAGATCTGACAAAGTTCTGGTCTGTCAACATTCCTAAAAAGACAACGATTTTCAGTCAGAGAGGAGAACTGGATGCCAGATGGCAGAGGAGTGAAAGTTAAAGGAAAGTACGAGCGAATAAGATGAGCAGAGGAGAGAGAGAAGTGTAGAAAGCTAGAATAAAAGTGTGGGGAGACACGGTTCATTACATAAATAAAGACTTACTATTAATAGAACATATGAGTGTCTTGCAAAAACCCTCTAAATCTAATTATGCCAATTACACCTTTTTCTTTTTTTACTGTAATGTCTCCAGTATGAAGAAAATGTTTCACATCCCTGGAACCGAGACAGTCCATTCAGATGCTTTGTAAAATGGCAAAAACACATGGAACTGTTTTACTTTTTTTGGATGCAAAAGGTTTCTTCAGGACACTGATAAAGTGAGGCGATCTGTTTTAAAGAGAAAGTAGGGAGGTAGAAGGAAAAGGGCGAGGAACATGAAGAGGAGGGACAGGTAGTAGAGGAAGAGGAGGTGGAGGTGGAGGGACTCACCGGAGAGGGAAGGAGAGTTCCAGCTGCTCAATAATCTGGGGAAAAGAGGGGAGGAGCCAGGTGACAGACAGGAGGGAGGGAGCCAGGTGAAGCATAAACAGCAAAGTACATAGTGAGCACTGTGTGCTATGTGTGTGTGTGTGTGTGTGTTTGTGTGCGTGCATGCAAACACAGAATTGATACTCACGCTCCTCTGTGCGTCAAACATCAGTGTTCTGTAGAGCTGTGCAAAGTTGGGGTACGAGAGGTCACTCCTGGCCTCCACCTCCTGTGAAAACAGCAATACAGTCAAATCACTCCAAGGTGATGTTATCCTGTCTTCCCTTAACCATGAGTGAACATTTACCAATATGCAGGATCTGATGTAACTATCCCTTGTCCTGTTTGGGTGAGCATCTATGGGGAAACCAGGCTTGGATGTTAGAGGAAAGGGGCGGGGCTATCAAGTGGAAACCTCCAATCACAGATGTTTTATTGATTTAGGCCCATGTCACCTCCAGAAGGCTCAACAGTAAGTTCTGGCGTCCCACACCCGCTCTCAACACTGATCAGAATTATGCTCATTCACTCTACACTTATGCTGTGTTCACACTGTGGCAGCATGTGATAGACAGCAAACTGTATGTTCATTGTTTTCAGTTGGAGAACGACAGTAAATTCGATGTGCCAATGCTGGTAAAAGTGCCTCCTATCACGCCTGTTGAAAAGTCAGGCAAAATGGACATATATACTTTTGTTCAACATGGTTTTCTTGTCTCCTCTTTCATCAAAGATAAATTTGTGAATAAAGCAAGTGCTTTCTTCTTCTGTCCATTTTGGAGTCCGGGAGGAAAAGATGTTCTGCCAAATTTTAGTTTGGCTGGGCTATGAAATTCCCTGCTCGGCTCTCTGTTACAGTGGGAATCATGTTTAATAATTTACGCAAAATATAACCTAATTTTAAATGAAATAAAATGCTGTTTAACAGATCTGTTTTTGTTGTATCGATGCACTTGGAAAGGTCGTCCCATCATGCTGACCAGTGTGGCCTGGTTTAGGCCACAGATGAATGCAGCATTAGGCCTACACCTAGTTCACAACAGCCAAAAACTCCTACAATTTCTATTGGTCAACAACAACAGGCTCACAGGACAGCAGATGACTGCCTTGTAATTCATCCGTATAATAACATGGAAACAATACGGCTCGTTTCCCTCGTCAGTGTGCTCTCACCTGTAGCTTGTCTTTGAGAAAGCGCATGTTGGGGACTCTGTAGTTGACCTGAGGCAGCAGAGCTTTCACATCCTTCACTGTGATGCTAGAGAGGAGACGAGAGAGGGAGAGAGGGGAGGACAGAGGGAGGGATAAGGGCATGACATTAAAGGCACATTAGGACAGTCTATTGGAACACACAGTGGTAGACTGCTGGATAATCCTAAAAGATATACAATATTTGTACTGCAACTTTAGAGAGCCTCCCATAAAGACTCAGTAGGGCGAGTTGGCTTAAAGATCCCTTGTGTGTGAATTTGCACGTCTTTTCACCAGGAGATGGCGCTGCGTGGCTTGAGCTATTATGTCAGTGTTGGGCTTCTACTTTTCCAGACAGAATGGCAAGAGGACTTCTGTAAGGTTTTCATTGTTTAGGCTCGACAGGGATGCCTGGAGAGCAGGGGACATCTCTTCCACCAGAGAGAGAGGAGAGAGCAGGGAGCATGGCTGGGTATTAGATTTATACTATTTCCCTCCCTTCTATCCCATCCATTAACACACTCTGGCAAGCTTTAATTTACATCTTATATTAAAACTCTACATGAAAATGTTTTG
Organism: Centroberyx affinis; assembly: GCF_046629955.1. Classification (NCBI taxonomy): domain Eukaryota; kingdom Metazoa; phylum Chordata; class Actinopteri; order Beryciformes; family Berycidae; genus Centroberyx; species Centroberyx affinis. The sequence goes on along the minus strand of NW_027281701.1, from coordinate 28,516 downwards.
GCACAGCATGGTTTACCTTATTCATGAAGGTGTGTTTTTCTTTGGCTTTATGTTTCTAATGCTAATGTCTTTACCGCTTGCCTATTTTTTTTCTTTTGGGGAGGAATGCCACATGGACAACCACTTTGCTGATTAACAAAACACACACACAACCATCAGTCGTCACCGACGGAGAGAAAAAGGACGGGAGCGAGGAAAGCAGACAGAAAAACCCACGAGGGAGCGTTACAGGTCCGGAACTCTACTTGAGCGCTACGTGACGAAGACCACCGGCATTAGCATGTCCGAAACATCTCTCTCCGCCAACCCCCTCCTCCCTCTGTCACTTATCCTGCACGGATTTTAGCTACTGTTACTATTTCCACTGAGACAGGAAGTTGCCCTCTCCCAGCCCATCGCATCACTTCCTGCTCCTTATCAGGCGGTGGCAGGCTGTTTGTGCTGGAGCTGCTTCCACCAAAATAGGGGCCTGGCCGTGCGTGCGTGCGTGGTGTGTGTGTGTGGTGTGTGTGTGTGTGTGTGTGGTGTGTGTGTGTGTGGTGTGTGTGTGTGTGTGTGTGTGTGCGTGAGACAGAAAGAGATGCTTGTGTGTTTGTGAATGGGGGAATATTTGGAGCGAGGGTGTGGAGGTTAGGGTCATGGCAGATCCCTCGCAGGGGGCGTAACGCGCTCTTTGATGACATCTGGATCTGGTTTCACCTTGCATTCCACCTGCTGCTGCAGACCGGCCAATGAACATCCATCACAGGCCGCTGTAAAGGTTGCAATTGGGTGTTGACGCGTTACTTGGCGAGTTACCCACCTGCCCTCGTGGTTCCTGTCCATGACTTCAAACTGTTTCCTCAGCCACCTACAGAGGGAGGGATGGAGAGAGAGAAAAAACACAAGAATGAAAGAGCGAGTTTGCTGTAGTATGGAAAGATATTACCAGAGCCAGATGGAAGCATTAAGGGTTCCTTTAAAAGCAACAAGTTGTGGGGGGGGGATATTATTGACAGAGTCTAAGTTTAAATCGAGGGCTGGGCTGTATTTGTTAAAGGCCCGGTAAAAAACATCCAAGTCAAACGATGAATCCACTGCCCAAACAGTTTATACAAACTTCATAAACAGACAAAATTGGGAATTTCATTTCCTATAACCGTTTATAAACATATAGCACTCTTATTATGTAGAAAACAAAACTTGGTCTTTCTCCTACACATCCTCACACTCACAGGTTCTCTCTGTTCTCCTGCACACACCATGTGAAGCCAAAAGCTGCCTCCACAGATTCATCTGGAGTAAATATTTTCATCCCAAAACAAATATTTGTCCTCTCTTCCTACCACCAACTCCTTTCCCATCCAACTTGCTACTCTTTTGATGCCATGAGATATCACTTTATCGCATATATGGGGAATAAGGAGTCAAGCCCAGTGTAAGTGCATAACAAACAGACAAACACACATGCATACATATATGATTGTTATTATGTATCATTCCATTCCTTTACTGCAATCCAGTGACATGCTGATTTCCTAACCTCTAAAACTCACCACTATGTCCCCAACTAAAATAAACATGACTGTAATTTAAACAAAGCCCTAAAATAGGCATTTTCTCTTGTGCATGAACGTGCATGAACGCATGTGTGAACAAATACACACTAAAACACACACCTGTCTATCTGCTGTGGTGCCGGAGCTCTCTGGGTGTCCAGCATCAGCCAGTTGAGACCAGTGATCCACATGTTCACCTCCTCCTCACTGAAGGCTGCAGACAGAGAGATGAGGCAGGGAGCAAGAATCAGGATTTTTGTATGAAATATAAGAGGGGGGGGGGGGGGGGGGAATATGCAACAAAGGTCATGAGGCTCAAAACCTCTAACTGTGATCAGGACACCAAAGAATGATAAATTAGTCAAAACATATAAGAGTGTAGTGTGACACCAAGCTACTGTAGTGGCTGGCAGGGTTTGGGTCAATTCATGAATTAACTCATCATCAGTTCCAATTCAACTGAGGAATTCAAATTTGAAAAAACCTACAGGAAACAGAATTGGAATTTAATTGGAATTTCAGGAAGTTGAATTTAATTAAATTCAATTCTGTGAAATGTTTTTTTGTTTTTTTCTTACCACATCAATACTGAATATCATAAAATGTTCAAATGTACCTTTCAGGTGGTATTTGATGCATGTAATTGTAATGCATACATTATGATTGGATGTATTTGTTTAGCTGTCTTTTATTTGATTCCTAATGTTTGATTTATAATGTTTATCAAGTCAAGACAACCTCTGTGGAAGAAGTGGAATTTCATGAAATTTAATAGAATTCAATTCTGCTTCATAGAGCTGGGTGCAATTCCAATTCCAAATCGACACACACACACACACGCACACACACATACACATACACAGATACTGACCAGCCACACTGAGGGTCCTCAGGCGAAACTCCAGGCCATAGAGTACAATGAAGCAGTGGGCGGAGTCCAGTTTACGAGCCTCCTCCGGGTAGCGCTCAAAATCGCGGGAGCCCTTTCCCAACCGCAGCTCCCGAATCTCCCGAATGTCAACTGGAGGAGGAAAAGAAGGATAGTGTTGCATGAATGCAAGTATGCACGCCATAAATCACAGTTTGGCATGTTGTTCATATCTCTGCCTAACACTCAAAATATGCTGCTGTACAAATGCATGCGAGGGTGTGCACACAAACACACACACACAAACATATCAGCTGTCAAGTAGCAAGACACTCAGGACAACAGGGCAAAGGTCACTGCTGCAGAATTCTTCAGCTGCAGCAGTCTCTCTCACACACACACACACAGTTTTAACAGAGAGAGGCTAAGTCGGGGAGCTGACCACGAAGTATGATGTAAACTCTGGACTCGTACAGTGACACTCGCACCACACAGTCGACACACCCGCAAAGAAAACTCATTCTTATTGACTTAGCAGATGTCTTATGCAAACACACATAAACATACACACGTAGATGTTCCGGCCTTCATAAACCAAACACACTGTAGGCCTACTATGGCACACACACTAGAACTGACATGAATGTCGCATTTATATATGCCTACATGCTCCTTTCTAGTTCAACTCAGAGGAGCTTGCACTAAATAAGAAACAGGAATGAAATAGGAACTAAAAGGAGAATGAGGGAGAGTCAAAACTAACAGCTATTTCTCGTTAGATAAAAAGTAAATACTCCCCACTAGTACCGAGTTATCCGACCGACAGGCAGACAAAAGGAGACACACAGAGGAGAACAATCCAAGCCTGCACTGTTCTTTATCTGGCCCAAACTGGTCGTCCTCAGCAGGTTGTATATAATCCTGTATCAAATAGGCCAACGGGCAGAGAGGAGAAATCTGGTTCCTATCTGAGCCTCCTGCATGTGGAGATGACAGAGAGCAGGTTTGGCAAGAGATTAAGAGAGAACTACACTATCCTCAGATGGAAACGTGTCCGTACTTTCACTGGGAGGGAGTTTGGTCTGCACACACACACACTCAAACACACATCACTCAAATACTGTGAGGTCTGACCTAGAGACGGCCTGTTCCTCTCTCTGATGGGAACAATCTGCATCCTTTCTCTATGACCCAGTACAGCGTCTGGCTCAGAGACAGCACAGCACCTTGGTCTTTGTTTGATGCACACATACACCATGGCTGCTATGTGGTAACATCTTTGCGGATACAGCACATACTATAAAGATGACTCAATACCCTCCCAAACTAATATAGAAATACCCAACAAAACTGCATTTTTTCCCCCTTTTTTTGTCTCTCCCTTTATTGCTTCCTGCCATTTAGTCTGGACGTCAGACAATAAAGCGAACAGGCGCGCTAGCCAAAAGTCACGCTTCGCTCACCATGACTGTGTTAATACACACACACACTGCCTTTCTCACGCTTACTGGGGTATTACACTACACCATATACACACACGGCTAGATAAGGGAGTACAGAGAGGACAGGACAAACGTGTAGGCGTCTATGCGTGCAGACACACAAACACACCATAATTCCTCCCTCTGCTGCCTTTTATCCTAGTCCAGGCTGTAAACATGGTTGTGATAAAGACACACACACACACACACACACAAGTGCTTTGGAAAAAAGTCTAAAATGTAAACTTAGATGAACATAACAGGAGGGGAGAGGTGAGGTGGAAAAACCATAGTGGGCCAACTGGAGACACATCAGAGTAAGCGGCTGTCAACACCGTCAACAGTGCCGCAGAACATACAGCACACATAGGACTTTACCTACTATTACACATTATGACTCCATCATGGGATGTTCTGTTATGGTATGATCTCAGTACCAGCTTTGCTTATAAAATAATCCCATTATGTCAGCACAGAAAGGCGGAAATGTGAATGAACTGTTTCTTTCTTTTTCTCGGCTTGGCCATGGCAGTCAGCTCACAGGGCTGGATGGGCATTACATGGACACCGACTGAATGTTCCCGCAGAGCTGCAGCGCACACCACAAGTTATGTGGACTGCTGACCCGAACCACCGACCGTTGATAATTACAGTATGGGTCCTAGTGATTTGAAACAAACCGTTCTGGTACAGCTGGTGACATCAATCTCTACCAGATGGCCGGTGTCTATTTGGAGATTTTTAAGGAAGGGGAGAGATGAGAATGATAAATAATCAAGAGAGATGTTGACTGAGAAGGTGAGAGATAATGACGCTGATGAATAGCAGGGATGAGTGAATGTCGGTAGCATGCAGAATTAAGTGGATTATAGGTATGGAGTCTTCTCAGGCACCCAGCGCCTCATTTGGACACACACTTCTGGTCGTGTCTCCGTTGCTTTTATCTGCAGAAGATGTTGGGCCTTTGTTTTCCTGCACTCAGTCCTTCAATCTGAGGCAGGAAGTGAGACACTCCCCGATAACCCCGCACTTCCTGTGCCTCAGGATTTAATACCTTCAATGTTTGCCAAAGTGCTCATCTCACAGAATAACACGGACTCCTGAGTGTGTGTGCAGTAATGTAGCAAAGTTCAGACGAAGAAACTTTAAAACAAACAGTAGAGAAAAAAAATAAGTATAGGGCAATAAAAACAAAGGAAGGAAAATGAGGAGAGATGGGGGAGGTGAGAGGAGGGAAGTAAGCAAACACAAGGTCAAGAGGAGAGAGAGAGAGAAGGGGGGGAGCCAGACAGATATGACTGAGAGTTTTGGTGAACAACAGACAAAGAATGGCCAGTACATACGATAACAATAACCTTGACATACAGAAAGCGAAAGAGCTTGGAAGAAAAACGGACAGAGAGACTGAAAAGGGAGGCAATGAGGAAAAGCAGTGAGAAAAGATGTGGGGTGGTAAATGGAGAAAGGGAAGGGAAGGGAGCGCTGGAGGCAAACAGGGAGGCAAAAGGAAAAAAAAAAGAGGGAAGTTGAGGAGGGAGAGAGACAGAGCTGTGGGAGATAAAGTGAGGGAGAGGGAAGAGAGGGCTGCAAAGAGTGCGGGGTCCCACTGAGTTCCTGGAATGTACTGGTGGGGTCGTCCAGAGGGAGGCTGTTTGTAAAGGGGGGTTGTGGGTTATGAGTGCATGTGTGTGTATGAAAGTGGTATGGTTACTGGTGGGATATAGGGCTATATGACTGTGTATGGTGGATTTGTATGCAAGTGTGAGTGGGCGGTGGAGGCTGTTAGCCCTGTTTTCTTGGCACATGGGACACATACGTGTTGCCCCTTGGATTAGCAGAGGCGCGGTTTATGTGGTTTATGATCATAGATAAATAATTGACAAGGCTTCCTGAGCAGAAATGAGACCTACATGTGTGGAGTGGCTATTAGTCTCCACACACACACACACACACACACACACACACACACACACACACCAAATCAAAACAGATCCCAGAATCGTGTTCAGCTGGGCGATGGAAAGAAATCCTAAATAGACCTATTTCTATTTCATTGGGGAGGAGTCAAAAGGAGATGTGCTTTTCCTTTACAATGCGCTACCATAAATTCGAAGAGTTAGAATAACACATGGCAGACAGAAGGAAACCCTATCATGCCAATTGTGAAGGCAGTAAGTTTTTTGCTGCGCTGAAAGACATTGTAACAAATCCTCCCTCAGGCCACAAAATCCAGGGCCCAGACAATAGCCTCCACACCCCAGACAGACAGAGCGGTGCTCCGACAAGACAATCGTACAGTACAGCGGCCTACTGCTTTAAATATACCGCTGCCACTTGACTCCACTCCAGCACTCTGCCTCAGTCTTCTCAGCCCACAGGCAGCCAGTCAGTCAGTCCGTCAGTCCAGTCAGTCAGTCCGTCAGTCCAGTCAGTCAGTCCGTCAATCCGTCAGTCAGTGAGCATGTCGGGGCAGACAGGAAGCTCAGGGCCTGGGTGAGGACTCAGGCTCCATGTGGCAGCAGCATGCAGCCAAGTCTGTCTGGGGAGCTACTGGGAGGCTGACACGGAGGAAGCAGAGGTCACAGGGTCACGATCTGTCTGTCTATCTAGCTGAGGAGACTGTGACAGAGCTTCAGCTGAATGCTTGAGGACAGAACGCAGTGGTGTACAGCATGCAAAAGACACAACAAACCCATACACCTGATTTTCTGTAACATATACACACAGAAGACACTGACCCTGGTGTTCTGTTACTGTACTTGTCAGCATATTCACAGTTACTTTACCCTCGACTGTCATTTCAGCATCTTCTGACACCACCTCAACACCACCCTCAAGACGGGATGGTCATTGTTGTGGTTACAGATTCAGTGAGTGGGCCAAAATGTAGGCGAAATGGTGGGAGTAAGGAAAGACGAGTGCATGTGGCTGAGGTGCTAGCAGGTTAGTCCATTGGTTCTGTGGACCTGGGGAGGGATGTTGTGCACCGTTAGATGGTAACTTGTCATGTATTCTATACTCACTCTCGCCCTCTGTTTTGTCAGGGTTCCGGCTCCACACTATTTGGCGCGTGTCCTGCCTTAGCTGGAAAGTTCTCCTCTCGGGACGCTGCGATTTCTTCTGGTAGAAGATGGTCATCACCGTGCCCATCTCCAGGCTGTGGAGGATGCGGGGACCGGCCTCTGTCCAGTCCAGCATTCGGGAGACAGTCACCGGACCAGCAGCCCCGGTGCCGTTGGTGGCCTCATCAGCACAGCCATTGAGGCTCCCACTGAACCTGGCAGCACACATCTTCACTGCATCGGGAAACCTTGCAGAATTGGTAATTTGTTGTGTTTTTTGGGGGGGAAGGGGGGGGATGGTTGTCCTTTAACCACCTATCCAATGCACTGAGGGGCACAATTATCCAACATGTCCAAGCCACTGGTGCGAAGAACTCTGGTTATGAAGCCAAATGGTGCCACCCAGGGCAAGCAGTGTACTCTGTCTGCCAGTGTAATTAAACCATCCAATTTCACATTAAAACGCAAAGTAAAATACATTAGTGAGCAGCCATAAAAGTGAAAAGCTGAAAATGTCTGAGATGTGAATTTTTCTCCAGTCTTCTGGGATGGGGGGGGAGTGTATCCCCGTGTTATCCTTTCCAGATGCTTCTGGCAGCTCACCAGCGAGATCCACTTGGAGAGAGTTGGTCTTCTCATCACCGCTGGACTGAGGTTTCCACCCTTCTGTCCTCCTGCTGGCCCGTGGTCCTTCACTCCACGACAGCAAAAGCACGGTCCGTGTAAAAGTCCAGCTTGGCCCCCGCCGATGCCTGCTGTCTCTACACCAACACCACCACAGGCTGGTGGCAGGGAAACAAAACACGCAAGACAGCAAACGAACCCCCTTTCTCTATTTCCCCTGGCTTGGCAGTGAAGTCAACAAGAGCGACAAAGACGCCGAGTTATGTAATGACGAGTCGGACAAATACCCGATTGCAACGGCGGAGGTGGGTGCAGCAGAGCGGCGGCGAAGAGGACGGGCATCGGCACGAGCTCCGTGGCTTCACGGAGACGGTGAAACGCGCGGATGGGAGAGCTCGGAGCGGCCGTGGCGAGAGTCCTGTGCGCACCCATCTGCCCAAACATTCTGCTCTCTCACTCACACGCTCGCCGAAGACATTCCCGAGAACACACCGCCGACAGGATGCATTATCCTACGCGACTGCCCCCTCGGAATAAAGATAAAACTAAAATGTATAGAGGCGCGCGGGCTTGACACAGCAATTGCCCCCCAATGTCTCGAGCTGCAAATCCTCGCCTCGGCTGCCTGCCTGCCTGTCTGCCTGCGCGTCCCCTTAGCTCGAACGCCAGAGGTCTTGAGAGGAAATTAGGGCTAGCAGACCGGAAAAGCTTGAGCAGATTTTTTTTTTTTTCGCTTGTGCTGTAGTATATCTGAGGGAAGATGAGGGGAGTGGAGGGAGCCGCAGCTGAGAGCCAGGGAAGGGAAAGGAGACAAGTAAATAGCGACCTCCACGGGCCTCCAGGAGATGTGCAGCCATGGGTGAGGTTATTCCACTGAAAACCCCACAACAGCAGCAGCTTGAACACTGCGGGTGACGATCAGGTCAAGGGGGTAAGGTCGGGTGGGGTTCAGACTCCAAAGGTCACTGACAGGTCAGACAGTCATGACCTGCAACAATAAAAACCCACTAGCAGGGTGACCTGCTTTGGCCCTGCTAAGTGTCCTTGAGCACGACACTTAAACACTCCAGCATTGTTGCAGTTTGACCTGTCTGGAGGTGGGCAAGTGATTTCCCTACAGAGATCAATTCAATATCATTAAAATGAAAGCTAGTAACTGTTATGTGAAGTTATGTGACCCTGAATATCAATTATGTGGGCAATTAAAGAAAAATGTGGACAGTTACGCATTAAACAGATGCAATGGTAATGTGAAGAGGAAGAAATTAAAGTAATGTGCCTTCGGCCAAATCTGCATCACCATCTGTTCTGAGGCAATGACAGGAGGACACAAGGAATCAAGTGGAGGCTTGTGAGATTCACCCTCAGTGTTGTCCACTACAGTGGGATGAGGCAGTCGGAAATTACATCACAACCTTGCTATGCTTAATCAGCTCCATATGTCTGCTGGGTGTATCTCCATTGCTACTACTACTGGCCAGCAGGCAGCCAATCACAATTCGGGCAGGGAGGTGGGGACAAAAGAGAGGGCGAGATTGGAGATACAGTAGCAAGGGTTTCATGACAGAGTGGGGTGAAGGGGAGAGAGGCATGTAACCGCACAGTCAATTATTTAACCTGCCTAACCCATATTTTTAAGTCCAAATTTAAAGACAAACACACACACACACACACAGAACAATAGCAAACAAAACACAGCAAGCACTATTAGTGTGTCATGTCAGGCTTATCTTATTTGTTTTCAATGTCATCATGAAGCCTGTAAATGAACTGCGAAGCATGAACAGAACGTGACAGACCGGAGCAACAACTTGGTAACATGGCACATTATGTGAGCTAATTTAATAAAAACACCAGCTGAAAACAACACAAGGAAGACACGAATAATAAACACACTGGCCAGACTTACAAACCATGTCCAAATTCAATAGACATTATGTAGTGTGATGTAATATTGGTTTAGGTAGTGCACAAATTGGTCAAGATACAGAAGGCTTCCAACTGGCAGAAGTTAATAAAATATGGCTATGTTAAAAATGATCCCTATGCAGAGTTTGGAAAAGGAGAAAAACAAAGATACTTAAAAAGGTGAAGACAAGTCTGCAGGATACAATACAGAACAGAAATACAGCAAGAGGCTGGGATGTGCAGTGCAATCCCTGGAGCAGATATGGAGGTCCAATCTTCACTTGATCACTTTAGCTTATCACCTCCTGGCTTAAAGGTTAAGTTGACATAGAATACTTAACCAATATCATGGCAATAAAGATCAAGGCCACTCGATAGCTTGCTTGTGTGCAAGCAACTGTACTTTATAGTTATATTATCCATCATTTAACTTGTTCATCTACTTGACTTGGCTGTTAAAACCACAGTGGCCAGTAGAATTATCCATTTCGTTTGACAGATGTTTTGTTTTGATTTGTTTCAGTCTGTCACTGCTGGGCTTTTCTTAGTAAAACACTCCTTTGTGAGTTATTTTCATTTGACCCCATTTTCTTCTTTAAAGCCATTGGATTTGAAAGACATAAACCTCAACACAGCTGTGGAGGTCCTGTATGGATAGAGCATGGCACCAACACTGCCAGGACTAGGGTTTCACTACGGCCATGCATACTGCAAATGTATGAACTTGTGATACTGTAAGGCACTTTGTGGAAAAAGTGTCAACCAAACGACATGGAATTAGGAGATGACAACACAAGAATTGAGTAGTTCTTAGTTGGCTAACAGAAAGTTGCTGTCGTTGCAGCTGCCCCTCCGGATCTCTGTGACCAGGTTATGGAGCTTCTCTGACAACGCCACCTAGCGGGAAGAGAGGGCCACAGACTGTAGGAAAGGAAATCTTTCTTTCAAGTATGCAGTGTAAAGTGTGTGTAGCTCCTGCATCTCAGAGAAAGTATGAATTGTTCTGTATTTTTGCATTCAGCACAAATTTGGAAGCAATGTGTGTGTATGTGTGTATGTGTATATGTGTGCGAGACTCACTGTGTAAGAGTCTGGCTCCTGCAGTCTCTTATGTCGAGGGTGCAGGGTCTGGAGGGAGCTCTGGACCTTTGCTCTAGTTTCAGCAGCACTGCACAGAGGGTGTGTGACCTAGAAAGTGTGGCAAACACATACTTAAAGGAAAAATCTACCCTAGGATAGTCTTGTACTGTTAGATATTGTATTGTTGTGCATTGTTCAATGCATTCCAGGAGTAATTTTGTGATGAAGTGTTGTAATTTAATTTAATTAAGTATTTCAATTTTTTGGTGTACCCACTTTCCCTCAACCTGCATCATCGACTTCTACTTAAGTTGGCGATTTCCTACATTTCCCAGAATGCCTTTAAACAGCCCCCACATAATGTGCCTGAACTTGTTGCATTCAGCTGTGGGTTTTATGTGTAGGGGGAGAGTGATAATGATAGCAGAACAAGAGGTTTTCCAGTTGAAAAAAAAGTCTTGTCAATGTCTTGTGGCTGCATTGCATTATGGTCTTTTGAGGGTTCTGCTAGTGGAGAAATTGGCATCTCTACCTCTTCTATGATGATTTCTACAATGGATTTCTCCCTGTATGATTGTTGAATGTCAGTGCAAAATGGCGAGTCAAGAAAGAAGCCCTTGCCTTTTGATTCTGGGGGACTGACACCAAAACCTGATGTTTACCGTTGATGTTGTAGATAGTTGAATAAAACAATTCAGCTTTTAAACTCCACTGTAACTGTGCTGAAATTATCTTGATGTGACACCATATTGTCTACATTTGGCCAGTTATCTGCAGAAATATACACCACCAAACAACAAAGTGGGCCTATAAATGAGTACTCTGCCAATAGCTGTTTTATTTTTATAAGTGTTAAAGTGTTTAAGGTTGTATTCTTTGTTCAAGTTGGCATCTTCTACTCATCTCCATACAGCCATAATTCTATGATGAGGTCTACACAAGCTTCTGAATATGCAGTATCAAAGTATCTTCACCTGTCCTTTGGCAAAAACGTCCTGGCGCAGACAGGTGACCTGAGCTGGAGTGACTGAGTGAGAGGTGTTGTCCCACCCCAGAGGGTAACAGCTCACTGGGACTCCTGCTTCTGGAGCAGGCTCCGCTGCAAGACACAACAGGTCCAGGAAAGGATGGCCTGTAGAAATAAAGGAGTGGGAATCAGAGCAAGAGAGAGACATACAACATAGAGAGAAGGAGAATGAAAGCTGTTGAACTGTCAGAAGTGAGTTGGAACAGAGGGGCAGTGAACATGAATTCTCACCCTCAGCGTCTAATAGCCGGTACACAGCTTTTCTCCCAGGCACGGTGCTCTTCTCTGGGTCCTCACTGAACTTCATCCTGGGCCTGCCCCTCACCTCCACCAGCTAACACACATACAAAAAGATAGGAAGAGAGAGGGAAAGGCCATACAACTGTGAAAGCGATAGAATAAGTGAGTTTGGAAGGGAGCAGTTGGAGAGTGGGAAACATTAAAACGGTTATCGAGCGTTTGTCCGTGTGAGTGCGTTCTTTTGTGTTTAACACATTACCTTATACACACAACCCAGAGACGGCTGTCTCGTACAGGTGACCAGATGCGTTCCCACGCCGACCACATCGATCTCATTCTCCTGAGACACACAGATGATACACAGACCAGGGGGGAAAGGATAAAGGCATGAAGGGAGAGAAGATGAGGGTCAATAAAATGAGCGACTCACACATGACTAACAATCCCCTGGGTTCAGCCCCCTTACCTTCTTGTTGAGTTCAACCATGCTTTGCTCTGAGATGTTATTGGTGCCAACAATGATCAGCGAATGGAAGGCAGAGATGGAGAAACTGTAGGGATTAAAGAGTAAAAGAAAACATTGGAACTGTAGTAATCCAAAATAAACCTCTAGAAGAAACAAATAAATTCTGTAGGGCTTATTATGGACATACTGACACACACACACACACGCAGCCTGGCACCTTACTCACTGCTCGCTGCAGAGTTTGAAGACATGTCGGACGTCCATCGACTGCCTGCAGAGGTCTCCACTGTCCAGACGAACTCCCACAGGCCTGTAGCCCAGCTCACACAGGGCCAGGGCCACAGCACAGAAGTTCAGCAGACCACTACTGCAGTCGGGCACACACACACACACACACACACACACACACACACACACACACACACACACACACAGACAATACACACCACATCAGCTTGGAACTTGTGCTAAAATGGCAGAGTGAGCTGGTGCAAGACATTGAGAGAGATGGATGGACGTTTAAAAGTATGCTGTCTCTCTTTGTGTCCATCTCGGAAATTCTGATAAGAGTAAACATGGGTGCGGTTACCAGCTGACACTGTAGCTGTCGATCACAGGCAGGAAGTTGTGAGGGTAGGCCGCGGCGTAGGACAGAAAGGCAGCTAACTCGCCCTCGCGGATCTTCCCCGGCTCCGCTCCCAGCAGCTCACACACACGGCCCAGCCAACCCTTGGTCAGCGAGATGAGGTCAATTGGGTCGGGGTCCCCATTCGCCGCCACTAGAGTCTGATTGGGCACGGACAAGAGAGGACATATTAACTACATGTCACTCTGAATTGGATACTACATTTAACCAATCGCTGAATCGAAGATTGATTGCAATACAGAGCGGTTGATACACTTAATACACAATAATATGTCGCTTGTTATGGATGATCAGAGGAGAGGACAGAGACTCACTTGTGGCCACACCTCCTCCAGGGAGGAAAAGGATGTGACATAGGAGTGTGCCATGGTACCTGCTACAGGGATCCCAAACAGGAAACCAGCCTGAACATTACTGGTGAGATCAAACCCTGGGAGACAGAGTCCAGTGTCAGTCAGTGGGTGTGTGTTAGTGCAAATGCTTTTCCCCCACTGCTGTTGCTTCAGCACCATAGGCATCAAAGGAAAAAATGCAGGTTAGTCAACCAGGGCAAAACACTTCACTCCTCTATACCTGTCTGCTATGAAAGTTCACATTTTGCATCTCATGTTGTTCATTGAGCACTATCTACTTAAAGAAAGGAAGTTCAAGTTCTATTATTGTTCAAATGTAGCCTCAACTACAACAATCATCTTCTCATATAACTAGTCTTCCTACTCATCAACATCTGAGGAAATATCTAAAAAATATATTGTTTTCTTTTGGATATTTGTTACTGGAGATACTATCAAAAAGATAAAGCTAATTCAAAACCCTGTCTGACATGCAGGTACCTGGCACAAGATGAGGGTGACTCCATCGGTTGCCAACTTTCCCATCTAGCACTCTGTCGTTTAACTTGTCTGTCCACTCTTTGCTAACTGTTTGTGTACACTGTTTGTATCCTACTAATAAAAGTCTGTGTGCTTTAAATGTTGTCCTGTGACTTTTCATTGATGTGCATCACAGTCTGTGTGGTTCCCCTCAGTGAGCATGCCTACATCCATATGTGTTTTCGTTTTAATATCTACTGTTGAACTGTCACCAAACGCTATATGTGTGTATCTGCCTTAATGTTGTCCTCTGGTTATGTTTTTAATTTTAGGCAGCCACTAATGACATCTGACCAGGGACTACAGAAGAAAACAAGCCTTTTTGGCTAACTCTAGGACATTTACAGAAATATGTGCATTGTCCCATTGTCAATAACCGAACATATGGTTGATATTTGTTCTGTCTTTCGAAATCATTTTTATCTAGCTAGCTGTATTTTACAAAACCGCAAATGTGCAATGGGACTGTACAGAATGTGAACTTGTTGGGTGGGAGAAAGTGAACAGCATTCACCTCCAATGTGTGTGTAGCGTGAGGCGGTGAGCCCGCCATCTGGTCCCTGAGCCCTCCTGAGACCCATCTCCAGCAGCTTCCTCCTGGGGCCAGCCGCCAGGCGGAAGCGGGCTGCATTACTGCATACCAGACTAGCAACAGAAATGAGAAAAAGAGACAGAGAGAAACAAAATGGGTGCCCAGCTATAACTGGCTGACTCACGTTGGAAGCCGTTGTAAAATACCCAATATACACACACCTGTGACAGCAGAAAAGCTCATTTAAATATTAATACACTGGCCAAAAATCACCACTCATACCAGAACATATGTGTCACTTAGCAACCACATTGTTTAGCTGCTGTTAAGAACTATATTGCCTGGCAGAAGAATAACATTTGAGAACAAAAAACTTTGTGTACTGTAAGATGTAATTACCTATTTATAATAGTTGATCTGTCTTTTTTGTTCCTGCACATGTAACTTGTAATGATATTATCCTTTTTTCTCTGTTCCTATCATTTTTATTTTCTATATGTCTATTTGTGATTTTGTCTTTATCACTGCACTTAAACATTGTATTGGAATTTTTCAATCTTGAAATGTGTGTAATTGTGAATAAAGATTTATTGTTAAAAAAAAAGAATACCATTTGAATATTATATTTTTTTAAATTATCAATCAAATATGGCCACTTAGTCAGTGTGAGTGTGTGTGTTTGTGTTTGTGTGTGTGTGTGTGTGTCCCTACCTGGCATAGTTGACCAGACACAGTAGGCTGGTCTCCAGCAGTTGCACCACAGCCAGAGGTCCTGCCACCTCCATCAGAGGCACCTGCAGACGTTCCAGAAATACAGCGCAAGTTACACCCTGTGACCCGCAGCCACAACCCCGACTGTGACCTTTGACCTACAACATGACCCCGGACCCCTGCAGCTCACCCTGGCAAAGACCACAGTCCCCTCGGGGACGGAGCAGAGAGTGACGCCGGAACAGTCCAGGCCTCGCAGGAACTGGAAGAAGGCAGGGTCAGTGGCTGGGGGCAGGACCGAGCGCAGGTACTCCACATCTGGATCCACGGAGAACAGACATGCACCCTCAACACATTACATGCAATAATGTCCCTTAGACACAATAATATATCACTTCCCTACAGAGGGCATGGGAAGTCCTAAAACTGTCTCAAAAAAAGAAAACACCATTCACAAACCCATCCCACATGTGCACTTACACAAGCACGTGTGTCTCTTCCATGTGCCCTCTCTCCCTCACATGTCCTGTCTCTCTCACCACATACACACACACACACACATATGCCTGACAGTAATGGAGCTGAATCTAATAACCTCCTGTACAGCTAATGTCATTAGATCTGGAAGGGCAGAGTGGGATGGACAAGACACTTTCTCGTGTGGCAGCCAACAACTGACAGCTTCCTGAAGATTTTAAATGGGACGACCAAACTGGGACACAGACATATATTTCAGCGCGGCCATGACCTGTCACAGGTATGAATGGCATCAACACCAAAGCGTAGAAGGCTTTGGGATATTTTGCACTCAAGGAATGTCATTCCCAAGCTCAGTTAAGCTACATTTGTTGCTTTTCTCAAGACTAGGCTACCTCTTTGCCTACTTGCAACTTCCAAGTAGGTTGCTTGCAATTCCACGAGCACTGGCCAATCATAACTGCGTTTCAGGCAATGCCAGTGACAAATGTCAAAGTTCAGGTCTGCATATTTAGCAGACAAGGAAAATGTATTTGCGGATGATAGTCATATATCCTTAAGCCTGGAAAGGTGTAAAGCGTTTTGCTGGCTTTGCCCTGTCGCTGTAATGAGTGACACAACCCACGAGCGAGACATTACGGGCTGTCATGGAAGTATTATATTAGCTATACTCAGTGTTGTAGGCCGAAGTTCAACGCAGTGACAGCAAAGTTCACCGGGGGTACGGGAGTTGCGTGCTGAAAGTATTGCGCAATCAGAACGGTATGCGAATGAGTTGGAGGAAAAGCAATGCAATGTCAAATCTGATGACGAATAAGAGCATCATTACCAATCTTTACTGCTCACTTTTGAATAGTAAGAGTGACGACAAGCCCACGTTTACTTTCTCACCTTCGTCTGTGAACCGAAAGCTCCGCAGGAACAGCAGACAGTCGTGCAGCCCGGAGAAGAGCGAGAAGCCGCCGCCGAACGGGTTGTCCCTGAAGAATAGCTCAAACACGGCGGGCTCCTGGTGCCTGCCAGCTCGCCAGTAGGCATACGCCATGGTGAACTGGTACAGGTCCGTCAGCAGCGGGGGGACCCGTTCGCGGATAGACCGCTCCATGACCTCGCATGTCTTGCTGGACGGCGCTGCCATGTTATTCAAGCCCGAGCTCCAGTTCAACTGATGCCGAGATCTCTGGGACTTGCAGTTCTTCAAGGCCCCCCTCTGACTCTTCTCGCCCACTGTTGGTATGCACGAGGACCAAAGCCTCTATACCTAAAGCACCTCGAGGAAAAAGCAAGCAAGTAACCTACCTTGCTGGAAGTGTAATGCGCAGAAAAGCAAGGCGTGACACAAAAACAGGTTTATGTAAATTGCAGTTCCAGTTTCAGCTATTTACTGCTTTCCAGTAAGCAAACATATTGTTCTCAGCTGACAGAATTGATACTGATGTCAAACCAGGGCATGTGGCTTCATGCAACAACTTCATCTGAATTATTTTTCAGCAGGAGCAAAGAGCTTATCCATGTGGCATTGCGCAATCTAGCCTACAGTAAAATTTAACCAGAAACATTTCAGGTCGGGGAAATGACATAACAAAACAGGAAACACGTGATTCGGTCGGTCTCATTTATTCAAAACAGGTTTTGATTCCATCTTCAAAATTATATCCCAAAAGCTTGTAAGGAAATTGTCTTTACCAAAACACATTTCAGTTTCTAAAAACCTGGCATAATGCACAATATATTTCCATAGGATAATTAAATATGATCTATATATATTCACATTCTGTACATATTTTCTACCATCTGTAGCCTATATCACAATATGTACAGCTAACAATGCACACTAGCACATCCACTCTGGAAATTTAATGTGTAGAGCCAATTGTGGACATTTTGCACACCCTGTGTAAAGATTTACTGCTAACCTGTAAATCTGCCAATGAAGACAATGTAGGTGCATTTATGTGTTGTATTATTCTCAATATGTTCTTGTTTTATAATTATTTGATGTAAAATTACCAATACTCAGCGTACCAAGTATTTGCTGTCTTCTTTATCCTTTTCTCTGCTGCTATAATGAGCCAATTTCCCATCTGGGAACATTTGTTTCATCTAATTGAACAGATTTCCGTGTGATTAAATATTATCTAAATGCAAGAACTCTATAACAATAAGTCTGTTGACTTGGAGGGACATCAGTTTGGAAGATGACTGTGACACTGAACGGATAGCTGAGCACAGTTAGTGTTGTTTTTTACTGGATGTACATCACAGCATTTACATTGAGCAACTTCCAGCCTCTTATCTCAACCCTTTGTAGCCTTAGGTCATGGAATCCTATCATTTATACAGCTTGCATCATTAGTGTATATGACAAGCCACTTTCCACACATCGCATAACTCCAGGCAGACATCGCCCCAGGCTCTGATCAGAAACAATCACTGTTCAGTACATTGTAATAGGGAGCGTGAGCATATAACACAGCAGTTGTTGATATGGGCCATTAATTGGATGTCGACATTTTGACAAGATAAAATTTCAAATATCGAGGTGTCCCTTTAACCTGTTCTGCACATTAGCCCACCTCTCCCTCCTGCCCACTGCCCTCCTCTTCCCTGGGGAAGCATCCTGCCAGTTCATTGGTCAGTGTGTGCTGTTGCCCTCCCCAAACGAAGTGCGTAGGCTGTCCCGACTGGCCTTGCTCCGGCGGGTAACCGAAGAAGGGACTGAGCTCGATGGCGAGGGCCGACCTCACCAGGCCGATGCCCCCCCCACGTTCGGAGCAGGGGTGGTACACCCGCCCGCTGGCAGGGTGCATGTAGAGGGCCTCTGGGCGGAACGGCACCGCCAGCTTCTCTCCGCCCCCGCAGTAGGACAGCAGCTCCGGCGCTCCTTCGGCTCCTCGTGCCCCCGCAGGCCCCTGCAGCAGGTGGGTGAAGACCAGGGGTCGGTCGTCACAGCGCACAAAGTTCCTCTCCCTCCCGCACAGGGACAAGAAGGGGAAGTGTTCCTCGTACCGCCCACTCTGATTAAAACGCAGGCGGCTGAAGAAGAAGACCAGGAACTGCTTATCTGACGAGAGAGAAACAGAGATGCTGGGGAGCTGCTGTACAATAAAGCGATAGAAGGCTCTTAGCAGAAAAATGCATTACTCTAATGCTATCAGACATAAGCAATGGCTTCAGTCCATTGAGTGTACAGGTCATACACTTATGTCTGGTAACTTACCATATGTGCTTTCTGAGTGGAAGGTGAATACAAGAGGCCCAAAGAAGTTTGTCATGTAAAGCTGAATAAGCACATTCTGTACACAGCACATGACTAAGCATGAGTAATTAGCAGGGTTAATCATGTTTTTGAAAACTTAAGAGGTATACTAATTCATATCAGGTGGAAGGAATTATGACTGATTCACATGTCCCAGCTAGGGATGCATTGCAAAATGTATAATATGATTTTGTAAGAGACTGACGGAGTGTGTGTGTGTGTGTGTGAGAGAGAGAGAGAGAGAGAGAGAGAGAGAGAGAGTGAGCGTGTGTGTACTCAGTTTTACCTTTGAAGCAAGTGACAAAGTTCTTCACTTTAGTGTCGTCAAGGAACAGCTGTAAGTTGAGCACACCGTCACCATGTAAACTTATGCTAGGAGACTCAACAATGTGACAAGTGTTAGCTAGGAAGACTTGTTTCTATGACAACGCAGACATTCACCTGTCCTTGATGGTCAATGTAATAGAAGTATTCCCGAATGCGAGGTTCGGGACTCTGGCCTTGGATGTAAGTGGCACTGGTCCGTAACCAGCAGGACGCAGTGAAGCTGGGCAGACATCGCAGATATTTCAGCCCGCTGCTGAGAGCCCGAGGCGGAGGACACAACATAGCCGAGCACGACGACTGGACTTTATCCAGTGACAACCACTTTATGTTACCTGCGAGTCTTTAAGTTAAGAGGCAGCTAAATAACCCAGGCTTACCCTCATATTGTTATTTACAGCAGCATCAGTGAGCGTAGAGAAGCAAACCGGAAGAGTTTGCCCGTTCTTCTTCTTCTGGTTTATTTTGGCAGACTAGACGCAGCGATGGCGCGTTGCTGCCCTCCACCGTCCGGAACGTGGCCTAAACCCGCAGGTAAAATCTGTTATGGAAGAAGTCCAGAACTTTCCTTGTTATTTTCCAGTCACCCATTCTCAACATTTTCCTATTTTCTATTTCCTGCAGTAAAGCCCAGTAAATCCCCAGTCCAAACATAACATAACATAATATAACATAACATAACATAACATAACATAACATAACATAACATCGCATCGCATCGCATCGCATAGCATAACGTAACGTAACATAACATAACATAAGATAACATAACATAACATAACATAACATAACATAACATAACATAGCCTACCTATAGGCCTAATTATGAGAAAGCAAATTGAAACATCCCTTAAGATTGTTTAATTGATTGAGGATGGATACAAGCTTTAGAGATGACACTGATTTGTTATTTTGTCCAAACGTTGCACATTTATTTATTTATTGGGCTGTTTATTTTATTTATATCAGTTGATTGCCCGTGCTTTATTTTTACATTATGGAAAGTAGTTGTGATATTATTATCATATGTGAGTTGAATGTTATTATTTATTCATTTTTTGTTTTTAAACAAAGAACTTTGGGGAAAGTAACACAAAGAATAATACAGTAGGCTGTCACCAAAATTCTTCATATTCCAGCAAGTCAATGTGAATATTAAAATTATGAATTCATAATTTCTCGTGTCTGTAGGAGGGTAATGCCCTATGTAATTCAAGGCGGAGAGCATATAGTGGAGTGAACACAACGAGCCTCTTCAGAGAGCCCAGTGACAGCCATATATCTCGGAACATAAACAACAACATTCCTCGGACAGGCCGCTCATATTAAGAGTCCAACACCCCCTAAAACAGAGGCGTATGTCTTTCGCCTCAGGGATGGGACTGACATCAGACAAAGCGGCCAATTCAGACGCACTGGTCATAACTTGAACATCATCCAAAAAGCCTTGCTCAGTGTGGAAGACTGTAGCCGGTCTAGATCTAGCCCCTCTCTCCAGCTGTGGTCTCTTCTCCAATAAAGAGCTCCCCCACCTGTGAAGCGGTGTCACACACTTCCGCCTTACCTCCTCCCTGCTGGGTGGGTGGAGTTAGTCGTCTACCTGGCCACAACAAGACCGAGCTGTGTGTGATATCTGGATCAAACAATGGCATCAGATTTGGACTTGTGATTGCCCTCCTCGCCATCGTTTTGACAGTAAGTTCAAACCCAAGCTTATCGCGGGCTGACCGTTAATTCGGCTGCGATTCTGCTTGCTTTATTAAACACTACGGGACATTGTTTTTAAGTTTGACTGTTTTTGAAGGCCTGTACTATTCGGGCGCCCTCGATAAAATGGTTTAGAAGACTTAATATTTTAAGATAGATAAGGCTTTTTTGTAATTTAAACTTTTTTTTGTTCCTATGCCCAACGAAAAATCACTAGGCTATATGGACTTAGTGTGTCTTTAAGATACTCAATAGTTTATAGCGACCTTACAGTAGGCCTACTTAATGGTATTTTGTAGCCTATCTCATATGGTAGGCCTATCACTAGGCTATTCCTATAATATCCATATAGGACATCCTATTATATATTCTGGTTTGTTGTTTTCTTGTTAAATTTATAGACATAATCCTTCTAAAATGTAAGACTCTGGTTTCTTCTTCGTATAAGGGAACTTGGCCAGTCCCCTAGCCTATTAACTTTGTTCAAAGCCAATAAAATGTTCAAAGGTCATTGTTGTGTGTCTATATGAATGGGTTGATGGGTTTATTTCCCGCACAGGCATGAGCCATCCGCCCCGATCAAACCGGGGACACCGGGAGAGAAACGGAGACCACAGACATCACCGGGATCCACGCGATGAGAGATACGATGAGAGACGTCCACCAACCGACAGGTTTGGTGAATGTCTTGTCATTGGAATTCACTGCTTTTCCTGTTTGTCGGATTGTTGTAATAATCTGTGGTGGGCCTGTGAATGGGTTGCATGGTGAATTGATTGATTGAGACAGCTGCCCGTGTCCATTGGTATTAAATGCATTAGATTTCGATTGTTTTTATTCCCTTCCTCATATGCCATCCTCTATTTCTGTATGCCAGGGCTTCTTCTCGGCCCCCGTACTACCCCAGAGATACCACACCCCCTCCCAAACATGTGCGGGACGTCCCACGAGAGGAGCACCGTGACTCCAAATGCACTCATATATGCTCTAGGAGAGGTAGGTCAAAGAGCAGGAGAAATGGGTGCACACAGCATGCAGGCAACTCTAAAGAATGCATTTGAATTATTACTAACAACTACAACGTAGAAAATGTATGGCATCAGAGAAATCTTGGATAATGTTATGTTGGGTAGAAGTAAATGAAAGCTGTTGAATAGGCGACTGCGTCACAGGGCAGGTTTTAGTTTCCCTCTCAGTGATCCTACCCCTCCTTCCTCCCTCTCCTAAAACTGGACAGACCGGTTTTCTTCCATTTTCAGAGCGGTGCCTCATACTTACTATAGCAGAGCAATACGATCCTTTGATTAGGGAGAGAGCTGATAACCTGCCATCCAGTCTAATAAAATAATGACATACTCTTAACCATTTCCAAGTACACTGTCACAAAAGAGTTGATTTGCTTTAGGAATGTTAATGGCATGACATTTTGTGAAAGATTTCACCCCCATCTGCTGAGCATGTGTGTGTGTTGACTCCCCCAGGCATTGTGCTGATTTGCTCTGTGCTGACCAACGGCCTGGTCCTGATCTGCGTGGTGGCCGCTCAGATGGTGATGTCAGGGCTGTCTGCCATGGGCGGGCTGGGCGGTTTCAACATCAACTCCAACTTCAACCTGCAGGGCACCGAGCTGCAGCAGGTTCGCGACCTGGACATGCAGTACAGCCAGATGAGGGCGCCCGGCATCTACGGGGGCATCGCCTTCAGCCTCACCTTCGGGGTCGTCTCGCTCCTGTTCGTGGTCTCCGGGAACAAACCTCCCCACCTGCTGCCCCAGAAGGTCCTGATCGGAGCCTTGGTGTTCCAGGCGGTGGGCGCGGCGGCCTACGTGGTGGCCGTGGGGCTCTACCTGCACTTCGTCATCGGGGTCAACTCCACAGACGTGTGTCAGCGGCGCGAGCGGCTGTACGCGCGCAGCGGCTACACCTGGATGAACTGTGACGTGAGCGGGGCGGACGCAGCCGTGGCGCTGTTCGGACTCATCACGGCCATACTGTACGGTGTCGGGACCGTGCTCACTTTCCAGACGGTCAGGCGGGTGAAGCGCTACCTTCAGGAGCTCAAACGCCACGAGGCAGACAGACACCAGCCCCGTTCCCCGCAGAGGACCCGGCTGCAGCCTGAAACCACCCATGTGTGAGGAAGGCAGCCAATGATGGACTTTTGGGGACTATAGGCCTTTTTGGGCTTATATTCCAGTACCCAAAATCATGATTTCTATGTTGGATTATGTGCCTTGTGACAGGGATTTATATAAAAACCTTTTTAACTTGTATAGGCCTACTGCTATGAATGAACCAGCATTTTTTTTAATCAAAGATTACCGTTTTCAAAGCAAAGGTTTTGATATTGTAATGTATTTTAAACTGTGTACCAGTATAACACTTGTGAAGAATTTATCCATGCAAATAAACCTGCACCAGTGCCATTCTATCCAAGACTGCTCTATTCAGGAGGGCAATTGTGGTGATGCATCAAAATGGCCTATTGGGGGCATCACAACTCCATACAATTACAACCCTCCATTCCTAAGCCCTGCTATTATGGTCACCCTCTCTCGCTATGAGGCTTTGTGCCAACTATGAGATCACCATGCCCCCTCACCGCTGTCACACAATGGCCCATACACCCAAAGGACACCACAGTGAAGTAACAGTTATTGGGTCAGTTAAGTCATAATAAATAACAAAAGACATTCTCCAGAATGAGGTAATAACCCAAGTTCTAAATTTACAATTGTGCATAACGCAATACAGTGAGTGCATCACAATGGCACAAGCTTTACAATACAATGTTATGCCATCACTTGGGAAAACACAAAATCTTAGTTTGTTGTGCAGCCCTCCATTATGTTCTTAACCTTGTATATTTACTGTCAGGATCTGTAAGTTGTAAGCATCCTCCAACCCCCCTCAAGAAGTCAAGGACAACATTTTATGGTTATCTGAAAACTTAAATTTATTATATAGCAAAAGTAGCTCTCTTGTGCGATTTGCCATTGTCAAGAACTCTGCGTAACACTGTTCCGAAAACATTCATTGAGCTGGTAATGCCCATAGGATCCCACCCCTTCAGCATTCCACCAAGCACTGCACCACTACTCTGAACTCTGCACACCCCCAACAACACATCTCTGGAACATCAGCCTTTAGAAATAATCATCTTTTCTCTCAGAGAATATTAGTACACTTCAGTGACTAGGTCACTTATGATTATGCAACTCCAAGGAGTTAGTCTAAACCTTTTTATTAACTCCTACATCTTTAAAGGCCAATAGCCACAGCGAACAGGGGAAATATCTGCTACAACACATGGAATAGTATGGTCTGTATCAGAATGTACCATTTAACATAGAATTAATTTCAAATAAAAGTCTAATAAAAAGCATTCAAAGTGCTTCATCCATCAAATAAAATGATATGATAAAATCAATTACATTAAATTAAACTTATGTGAAGAATTAATGCACAAAAAGTGTTATAAAATTGCATTGCATTTCCTGGGGCATAGAGTTAACAGTATAAAATAAAGTAAATAACAAAAACATAACAAAACACAGTCTCTCTGGTCCGTAACAGTTAGCATATGCGAGGCATATTCAGAATACTCTGAGGGCATGGGTGTTTGGAGGGAGCGGTACAACTTGATGCAGTGCAGTGCATCAAATCTCCTTGACAGTACTCCATCCCTGATACTCACCTAATTCTCAAGTCCCCGATGAGAAATTGACACTGACTGTTGTGAAGGGGGGAATAGAGTGCCAAGTTAGAGGGGTGTGACAAAGTAGTCTGCAGGCTTCTGGTAGGTGTGTGCTTGCTGGCTGTGGGGCTGCATCTGCTCCTGTTGCTGCTGCTGGATGATCTGTCGGACTTCATCCTCTAGCTCTGGGGGGATGATGAGCTGGTCGTCGGGGTCTGGCTGGGCAGGCGCGTTGAAGTAGCCCCCCTGCTTCCTGACGGGGGCATCGGCCGCTTCTTCTATGAGGTCCTGGCTCCTCCCTTGGCAGGCCACCGAGCCGTTGGCCCGAGCCCTGCGGCCAAGAGTCCCTGACCGGGTCTCTCCTCCGGGACAGGGAGAGGGCGGAGGGACGGGGCAATGCAAGGCCGGTAAGGGGGAAGGGGAGGAGATGGGGAGGGGTGAAGGCTCAGGATGCGACGCGACGGGTGGAGGAATGTTTGAGCTGGGGTGTGTGTGAGCGTGTGCGTGTGGTTGGGGTGCTGGGCAGTCCCGTCCATGCAGACAGTGAACATCGGCCTCCACTTCGACGCGGCTGCCATTAGAGAAGACGCCGGCGATGGGCTCCTCGTCCTCGCTGTCCAGCCCGTTGTCAGATAGAGCCCCGGAGAACTGCCTCTGGAAGGTCCCTCCTCCACATGCAGGTCTCCGCACCCCGGGCCGCCCTGGCAGGTTCAGGTGGGACGTCAGGGGCTCGGCTTGGGGTAGCGGCTCATCTGAGGAGGCTGTGGAGCCCACCTCGCTGCTCATCTCTGATGTGCTGAACTCACTACTCAGCTCGCTGACTGTTCCTGAGGAGGCTGGCGGCAGAGGTAGGCTGCCATCACTCGCTGGGTAAGGGTGTGTGCTGGTGTGTGTGTGCGCACCCAGGCCGGGGCTGGGGGGTGGGGGTGGTGGCTCGCAGAAACAGCAGCAGTCTTCGGTGATACTGAGCTGGACCACTACGGCACTGAGACTGTCGGAGCAGCCGTAGCTCTGAGCCAGAGTCACCAACTTCTTCGCAGCGGCCAGAGCATCTGGAACATTCCTCACTGCCTCCACCGCCTCGCTGGGAGACAACATGTCCCACAAGCCCCGGCTGCCCAGCAGAAAGAACTCATCTTGGGGGGTAAGGGTCACCATGGAGACATGGGGTCGCGGAGTCACAGATGGGCACAGGAAGGAGTAACCCATAATTCTAGTGGAGTCGGTCACACCATTGACTTTGTTATCCTGTGGAGGAGTAGAAGAAAGAGCGGTTACATAATTTCCTCACACAAGGCCTCAAACACGCACACAAATCACCAGCACATAAGAGCTAAGAGAACACACGTAGTTTCTTGTTACCTCGGTGATGATGGCATTATGCTGCCGGACTCTCTGGTACTCCAGGTCCTGTTTGACAGAGTGTACGGAGGAGAGTTGTACAGCTTTGCCATCTCGGCACAATACAGCCTGGCACTTCCCCACATTGGCAGCTGTTAAGGTGAAGCAGCCTCCACGCTCACCGGGGGCCACCAGGTCATGTCTGATGTGACACAAAGCTGCCGAGCCGCCCAGCCTCTGGCCTGCTGTGCCCAGTTTCCTGCAGAGATGCAACACACAAACACGGCATTCAGAGGAGTGTGCATGATTGTGAGCACCAAGATACGCTGTCAAAGTCTGTAAAGTGTGATTATTTGTGTGCTTTCCACATCTATACTCTGGTTCCTACGTGTATGTAAAGAAATCATTGCAGCATGTGCGAGTGTCTACCTTTGCATGGTGAGGAAGGTGTTGGTCATGTAGTCTTCCTGCTTCTGGTTCTTGTGAAGCTCCTCTGCTAGCACGTCTCCCATGGTGCATTGCAGAAGGTAAGGCACCTCAACATTCCTGTCTCCGTCAAACACGCCATACAGCGCCTCACGAATCCCACAGAAACTGTCCAGGGCCAGGGCTGCCACACACAGCCTGAGAACAACCACAAACAGATGAACATTAATAATGTGTAACATACATAGAAATGAGCTCTTAATAGATTTATCGAGATCAATTTAAAAAGTTAGAGACGCTCACAATAAGCTCACACTTAAAGGATTCCAAAGAAAAAATAATGTGGGTGAAGAGTACCGAAGATAGAAATGTAAAAAGAATAGGGGTGCAACGAATAATTGACGTAGTTGACGAAAATCGATGACCAAATTAGTTGCCAACGAATTTAATTGTCGATTATTAGTTGGTGACGTCATCACGTGTGTTTTTCACGCTGTGGAGCTGAATTAAACATTGTTTTTTCCAGAGCTGAT
Organism: Centroberyx affinis; assembly: GCF_046629955.1. NCBI lineage: Eukaryota > Metazoa > Chordata > Actinopteri > Beryciformes > Berycidae > Centroberyx > Centroberyx affinis. The sequence continues at coordinate 1,698 of NW_027281701.1, read as the reverse complement.
GAAGATTATTTTTTTTTGGCATTTTATGCTTTATTTGAGAGATATAGTGAGAGAGAGACAGGAAGGTATGGGAGAGAGAGCAAGGGACCACGGGTCGGATTCGAACCCGGGTCGCTACGGGAAGGCCTGAGCCAAATGGTACGCGCCCTACTCAGTGAGCCACCAGGGCGCCCCTTTTCCGGAGCTGATGATGGTAGTAGCTAAGGAGTGAGCCATCTCGCTCCCTTCCCATCTCTGTTGAGAGTTGCACATGCGCAGTACCAATCGGCAGCGACAGGTGCTTACTGAGTGAACAATATGGCAGAATGGCAACACCTTCACAACCAAAAACCTCCAAAGTGTGGGAGCATTTCACTCTTAACTCGGCCAAAAAAGTTGTGAACTGCAACATTTGCAAAGCTGACCTTGCCTGGCATGGGAGCACATCAGTTATGCTGGAGCATCTGAAGAGGAGGCACGTTCTGGATGATGAAGACTCGTCTCGGTAAGCTAGTTAGCTTGTTAGCTTGCTAGCTAGCTAATGTTAATGTTAAAAGCCATATTACTTCACGTTATGAGCTGTAACGTTTTCTATTTTGAAATACATTTTCTCTTCATCAATGACTTGTTAATGGTGTTGAACATACAGTAGCAAATAATAACCAACCTCAACTAACCCTATAAATAATAAACAACCTCAAGCTAAATTTAAAAGCTGCTAGCTAAATAAGAGCTATTGAGTAATTGCGCGATTCATAATCCGAATAGTCGATTATTCGACTATCAAAATAGTCGTTAGTTGCAGCCCTAAAAGAGAAAGAGAGAAAAAGGGGGACACTGACTTGTTTTTGACTCCAGAGGCCTCTGTGTAGCCGTGACTCCAGACAGCAGGGGCCCCGGGGCCCTCACTCACACACAGAGTAGAGGGAGACGGGTCTACTCTGAAACACCGGATATTACTGTAGAGAGGAAAAAAATAATTCAGTTGATTTAAGTCAAATAAGTCACTTTGTAATATTTTCCCATGGGTGATTTCTATTGCTGTGTGTGTCTGTCTGTCTGTGTCTGTCTGTGTGTGTGATGCAAGTTCATACTTGAGCAGCTCCAGGCTCTTGTGGTCCAGGTTAAGGCGGGGGTTGCCGGTGAGATCCAGTTCCTGGAGCTTAGGAGGTAGAGTCTCTGGCAGAGTCACCTCAGTCAGCTCATTACAGCTCAGGTCTACACACTGTGAAAGCAAGAGATAGAGAGGGGTCAATTCACACATGCACACATACACACACATGCATGCACGGACAGGAGAATGCAGCAGTCATTTAGTTCAGAGTGAGGCAGAGATTAGGGGAAAGTTACTGGGAGATTACAGAGGATTTCCTGATCTGGCCCGGCCTGAGTTAAAGATGAACACAGAGGTAGATGGACAGAAACAGAGGGAGAGAGAGAGAGAGAGAGAGAGAGAGAGAGAGAGAGAGAGAGAGAGAGAGAGAGAGAGAGAGAGAGAGAGAGAGAGAGAGAGAGAGAGAGAGAGAGAGCGCCGGGCTGTTGCCATACCACTAGACTGACCCTATTTTATTTTATATTTGCTGAACTAATTCCACGAGGCACCAGACAACAGCTAATACTGGTTCTGTTACAGTACAGGACAGGAGGGTGTGTAGATGTGTGTGGGCATTCTGTGTGCACATGTGTCTGGAAATCTGCCTTTGTGTTGCTTTTAGTGAA
>NW_027281700.1:0-125223 GCF_046629955.1 Centroberyx affinis | reverse complement strand
CCCGTATGTGACAGACCAATAATTAATAGCCTTTTCTGAAGTTCCACCAGCAGTATTTGATTACAAGGGTATTGTTTTGCCGTAGTTCTATTCCTAGTTTGTCAAGGTATGAAAAGGAAGTGACCTAAATTCATCTTGGGTTGACTGACAGATGCATCTGCCCTGACTCCATTCATCATCAGTCATCATGGAGGAGTGGAGGCCAGGGAATAACACCAAGAAGTATAGGTCTATTAGCTGCAGCAGGAAGCTAAGATGTTATGTAAGATGGTATTCTATTAAAGGATTTTTTCCACTGGGGAGGATGTAGAGGTTTGGCATTATACATGTGAAAATCAAATATACGATAACAACACAATATGTTCCCAAAATCAGAAACAAAGTTGAAAGTAAAACAAAGTTGCCTATATGGAAAACTTTTAGGCTAACTGTTTCTTTCTTAAAAGGGATTAAAAAATGTGTTACCTAGGCACAAATACCATGCTGCTGAAGTTTGTAACCCAGTTCTTGATGTTACCTGACCAAGCCAAAGATGCGATTCTCCTCTGTGTCTCAGAGACAGCGCCACCCATTGGACGCCAGGGGAGCTGCTGTAGTCAAACCACCTCGTTACTTCACATACAGGTGACAGCATGTGGTAAAGGTTAGTTGCCAGCTCCAAAAGTGTGACCACCTGGCACAAATGAGGTCCCCTGAGAAGATTTACAAACCCCTCATCTGAAACTTCAGCCCCTAAACTAAACTCTCTCTCTCTCTCTCTCTCTCTGACTACCCCCCCCCCCCTCCCCATTCACCCCCCGCTTCCCCTCATCAATTTTAGCTCTTAAACCCCCACCCCACTGCAGCAAAACACTGACTGACACACAGACGTGCACATACAGTACATGTGTCTGCCAACACTACACGGACAAACACACACACACATGCATGCATACACACTCCCCCAGCAGCCCTCTCGCCCGAAACAAAAGTGTAAAAGTGACAAACTGAGTGTGCAAGATGAGCTTTGCCATTATTTGTCTAATGGGGTAGAGGATGAAATCTGCCAAGATCTTGCAAAGCTCCCGACGTTTCCTGTTGCTCTTCAGCATATTTGTGCTCAACATTCTTGCCAGAGCCTGGGATTATAAAGAAAATCAGGACAGTTTTCCACCAGTTGGCAGAAGGTCAGAAATACATTCCTGGCAAATTTGCATTGTATTACATTTTAAATTCTAATCTTGTCTTAACACCATATTTACTGTGCTGAGAGTGCCAAGTGTGTATTATCTCGTTATAGGAGTCAAGGAGGACAGATATCTGGCAGTGAGTCAAGATGCAGTATTTTCACATCTAAGAAGATTGGAATAATCAAAATATACAGGAAAGATTCAAGTGCTGTGACCCAATTGTTTAGGATGGACACATTGGCCCCCAAACAAGGCGTCTTTCTTTTTGTGAACTGAGCCACAGAGAGACGTAGAAGGAGAGAAGGAGAGAAGGAGAGACTGATTTTTACACTTTCTGCACAATTTCCTCTCTATTTCCTCCCTGAAGACCCTTGTCTGCAGAATGTGCAGAGTATGCTTTCCATGGACAGGAGGCTATGGAACCTGCCAGAACAAAAAAGAATGAAAAAAAAAGAGAGAAACGCTCCTCCCTCCCGCACTGCAATACAGAAAGATGGAGTTATTACCCAGAAAACCTCACCGCCTTTTTTTTTTTTTTTTTTTTCATCCTGGAGTTCCCGGAACACTGAGCCACCATTACGACCAGAATACTTGGACCGCACACCGGTTACCCACTCTGACGTCGAGAGAGAAGAAAAACAAATGCTCCTCGCAGCAAAGTGCATCGGCCTTTATTTCTGTCCCACATCACGCCTAATTGGTGTTCATACGAGACAGCCAATGGTAGACCGGTGCTGAGGTTCAACTGTGGGTAGAAATATTAGAACACTGGGATAAAGTTCCCAGCCTGCCCCCTCTTAACTGTCTCAAACATTCGTCTTGGTTTCAACTAATGACAAAAGTAAGGAGGCTGTTATTAGATAAGTAACATGCCCTTACACTGCAAAAATATCCATCTTAATTTTCTGTAATATAGTATTGAGCCTTAAAATCCTATTTTTCTGCAGTTAAAGTTAAAAAAAATCTGCCATTCGGGTGATACAGTATTGCTTCACTTGCCTTCAATGCAAATCAACTTCAGTTTTCAAATTTCATATTTAATGGATTTTGTTGAATTAAGTGTAATTTTCTTGATCCTAGCAGAGTGATATTTATTCTGCCTGTTCTGCCTTTTTTCAAGATATTGGCATTTGTTTCTAGAAAATTCCTGAAACAAGTGAAATTGTACTCAAAGCAGATTTAAAGATGTCCATTTCTTGCAGTGTACACTTTGCATTTAACTGATATTTCCATACTGTGTTTCCATACATACATGGTTGTGGAAGAAGTTTTTTCCATGCCAAACCTCAGTATTTGTGCCGTGGCTGTTGCTGTGTTGTCAGTCAGCATACACAGGAACAGGGGCCATGGTTGTCAGAGCTGAGGTCACACATGTCACACACCGAGGTGTCAGGGAGAACACTTTTGTAAGAGTGAAGTGCTTTTAAAAGGCCTTTCCTGCCCATCATTGTCTGTTTCCAGTGCGACATGAGGTGAGACTGACGGCTTTCTCATGTAAATGCATTTCTTTGTAGGCCTACTTTTAGCATGCCTTGAACTCTATAGTATGTATGTTGATTAGATAAATAACATTATTCTCAGACACAAGGTTGTTATGCGATTTATAATTCCCGTAACAACTTGTTTGCCCTTGTGACAAGCAGTGAAATAATATTTGTGTGTGTGCTACACCAAAATAGAATCAAATATCCTTGGTCTTTTATCAGTGAGTCATCCATTTTGTGTCATGGAAATGAAGAGTAAACATCAACAACACATCTCAAAAAGGGCACAAGGCGTCATGGACTCACGACTGAATTTTAAAGCCACGGTCAATGACATCGCTCAGCCCGCTGTTCTCGCCCCGCAGTGCCGTCTCTCAGGACAGCTGGTGAGAATGGCAGCAGTTAGCGGCCATTTGTCGTGGCCAAATTGAAGCCAACGTCCAAGAGCCATATGAAGTACCTCCTATATACACTAGGAGCCCTGTGAAGCAATGCTGTGCACACTGGGTGTTAGAGCAGAGGAAGCTGAAGTCAAAGAAGGAAGGATGCCCTCTTAAAATGCAGGAAATGAGACTCCAGGATGCCCACTGCTCAGCACCAAGGATCGGGTCAGACAGCTACTTAAGCACTCTCTCTCTGCAGTGTCGATTGAGTTACAACAATTTACAATTACAACACTGTGTACCCACACACACCTCAGACGCAGTAGCAACCTACAGGAATGCCACACTTAGTAATACAGAGAGGAGTTGCGGAATCTAATTAATTGTTTCTAGGTACAACAGGAGCCGTTCGTGCTCCCGTCATGGTGTAGTTCAAGTTATGACAGGCATGAACTGTTTTTATTTGTATCATATCTATTTCTCCCCTGACAACGTGACATGGCTCTACACACATTTTCCTCCTCCTCCTCCTACTCCTTTCTCATGAATCATCAACCGCTGTTGACATTGGCTGTCAATAACAGATTATTACAAATGCTATAAAATGTTTGTCTCTTGTTTGTGTCTGTGTTTTCTGTGGACACACCAGGAAGAGGAGTGATTGCCTCTTTTGTTAGTTAATGGAGGTTGTTAATAAAATAACTAAATAATTAAATAATAATCTAAAATATATGAAAGTATATTGGTTGATATACTTTATATAAATTCATAATTGCCATAGATATATAAGAAGATATATATATATATACAGATATATAGATATATAGAAGAAGAAGAAGAAGAAGAAGAAGAAGAAGAAGAAGAAGAAGAAGAAGAAGAAGTTGTTGGATAAGCAGTATAAGAAAAAAACTCACTTTATCATAATTTGTGAGGAGGGTTAATTGTAATGACTACTCCCTTGTAGTTAAACACACACACACACACGCACACACACACACGTAATGACAGAAATCAGCTCTGGGTAATTGAACAGTGGGAGGATGCAGGAGCAAGGCCAAGTGCTGGGAAAAGGGAGAGGAAGGAGAGGGGAGATGGGTAGATACACAGAGTCATTAAGATAGCCTGGGTGTTAATGTAATTCATCAAGCCTGATAAGGCCATGGCCTGCTGCCAGGGAGCAAGGTGTGGCACTTTCCCTCACCCATCACTGTCAGTGGTAGTGTCCCTCAAATTACCAGTGTGTTGTTCTTACTCTTGCTATTAATTTCAATATGGATGAAATGGAAATGAAGAGGAACAGCTGGCACATCAGGCTCATTCACCCTCTGATATCATGTCCTTGTGAAATTCAACACCATAGTTCTGTTAAGTTTAGCTTGTTCACCTTCCTGATGGTGAGTATTCTGTTTTTTGCCAATTCAAATCCAGTTCACATCTTTAATGTACCCTAAAGGGAAATTTGGTTTCCAGAGAGGATTTAAAATACAAATCTCCACATTATTTACCACTCAAGCCTGATGCTAGAAATCAATAAGACCAGAGGGAGTTCATTCAGGTTTATGTAGGGATGTGTGAATCAATACAATGAGCAAAACAGACATTTGCATTTTTTTCCTTTACACTCTTCCTGTTAATGCCACACTCACTCTCAAGTAATGATGCACAACCAAAACAAGGATTGAACTGTGCCTTTGCATGTTAACTCTCCACCCATGGTTGTGATTTTTGGAAACCAACCTGGCATCATTGCACCTGGAGCAAAATTTCCAGTTGCACAACCTGTCTGACACGCACACACACACACACACACACACACACACACACACACACACACACACACACAGACAGAGAGAGAGAGAGACACACATGCAAACACATACAAAAACGAATCAGCAGAGTTCCTATGTCCTGTATGTAAAAGGACAGCTAAATTGAGGGGAGGCGTTTTCCCTTTAAATTGCCCAGAAAATGATGTGTGATCTATCGCTGTGAGTACTGTCTCTCCAGACGATGATGGATGGATCCATCATCCATGTTGCCTCTCAATTAAGTGGCTGTGTCTAAACACAACCTCCAATTTTCCAATTTGACTCAGTAGCAAACCACAGCTGATTGAGCAGTCGTACGGTATTCTGTCTCTCTCCCTCTCTCTCTCTCTCCCTCTCTCTCTCTCTCTCTCTCTCTCTCTCTCTCTCTCTCTCTCTCTCTCAATTCATTTCCCTCTTTTCTATCTCCTCAGCTTGTTCCACCTCCACCCCCTTAAACATCACATGACTTCATGAGCTCTACTTCATGAGCGAGGTCTGGCTCACAACAAGCACTGTACAGTCAAAAGCCACACAAATGGTCATTCATATCAATCGCGAAACACCATCAAACAGGCCTTATGTTTCCAATGACACTGAGGCAAACACACCCAGTTCTGTTCTGAAATGAAAAGTTGCCTGTGACCAAAACTCGAGGTGCTAAAATGGAGCTCCAATGTGTTGAAACCGATGTGACTGGCTCTCAAAGCCGAGATTCTCTCTAAAGGTTTTTATCAATGTGGCTGCTTTGAAACCCAGGAATGTTTCCATTTTCAACACCTCCTTGATAAAGTTTGCAAAATATTTCATATGGTTTGTGACGTGTCGATGAAAGAGTGCATTATGCCGATCAGCAGGGGTGTGCTGAGGAGAGAGGGAGTGAACGGAGGGTCCGAAAATCAAGCTTGAGGAGAAAGCTAAGGCCTCCTGCTACATTTAGGAGGTGTGAAGGGCTGTCCAGGTTCCAGTGTTCGGCATCTGTCCCCAGAGCAACAAGAGAGTCTGTGTGGGGACCAACTCACCTCTCTGCACAAAGGATGTCCTGTGTTTTTCACGGGCGCACACACACACACTCACACAGAAACACGCAGCCCCTCAAATCTTTTCCCTTTGTCACAAGGCACACGTTCCTGAGCTTACAGCTTACAAATAGTTGTTTGCTGACAGCCTGCTGGTTTTCTGAGCCGCAGAGCAGGAGAGTGAAGAGCTTTAGCCCACATCCCTTTCCCTCAGGCTGATAAAGTGCTCTGATAAGCTGCTGGGTGCTGGTGAAAAGTGTCTGGCCCTCAGCCCCCAGGGCCACAATATGAAAGACTGGCTTGTCTGGAGCAAAGCAGAACAGAAGAGATGATGAGGCCAGAAAAAAACTTGCAGAAAAGGCCAAAAAAAAAAAGGACAGAGGAAAGGAATTGGATTAATGATGAAGTGGTCTGGGCACAGTGTGTGTCTGTGTGCGGTGTGTGCATGTGTGTGTGTGTGTGTGCTGTGTGTGTGTGTGTGTGTGTGTGTGTGTGTGTGTGTGTGTGTGTGTCTGCAAGCACACATATGTTTGTGAGAACTTACTTTCGCCACCAGCTGTGGGCGGTGAGCGGGGCAGGGTGTGTAGAAATGGGGGAGCCCTGCCATGTGTTTATGTTGACTAATGAGCTAATTACCCAACCCCTAATCTACCTCAACTTGTGTCATTTCACAGGAATGCCGCAGCAGTCAAACGCTTGCAGATTATGGGTCATTTCCTGACAGTTAAAGCCAAACTACTACAGCAGTAATTCCTCCACACACCAGGCGTTAAACCACAAGTGCTGTGGCCTCTCCATTTGCCTCTATATGAAATTTATTGTCTTTATGTGTTGTAAGAGGATAAAAACTTGCCCGTAAAAAGTAAACAAGTTGAAACAAGTTGACTTTATTTAGTATTTAGCTAGATAGTTTGGCTGTTGCTGTAATTGCTCTAGGTACATACAGTATCCTTTATGTTGTACAGTAAATTGCTACCCCTATTTATTGATGTGTGCCAGCCCAGACCCCTCGGCTTGGGCAGTTTTGGATCAATTACAAAAATACTGAGTCTATTGAAAGGTTTTGTGTTAATTCATCTACTCTGGTTCATGTCATACCCTGTGCATGATAGATTTACTTTGATAATCCTGCAATAGCATTATACTTAAGAGTGTCTGCTTACATGTACATTGAAGTTCAATCACTTGAGTTATTTCAGAGTAGCTACGTTTACATGCACAGAAGATCCTATTCTTAACTGAATGGTTACTGAACCTGCTTTTGGGTTGATGCATGTAAACGTCATAACTCAGAAAAACCCAGGTAAACTCATACTTTGATTTAAAAAAAAAAAAAAAACCCTGATTAAGACTTACTCATATATGAAAGGGGTTACTGTTACGGCATGTAAGCATCTTACTCTTTTGACTTTTGGTTTTCATCATGTGCAAACTTACTTACCATTACTTTTACTATTGGGGATATTTTCGCTGTATTAGAAGTAACCTACTAATGCTATCAAACTGGGAGGGAGAAGCTGACGGCCGCATCTTTTCATATTTCAATGCTGGTGGACCATACTAGCTATGAGCGGGACACCGCAGGAGGACAGGAAGATTCTGTTAATTGGTTTATTTGTGGCAACAAGGATAGTAAATTGCAGGGTATCAAATGTGCATGTTAACAGCTTAACCCGAATAAGACCTTGACTGGAGGAAGGCAAATAGCCAGGTAACTCTGTGCATGTAAACGTAGCCAATGAAAGCTTTTCAGGGGTACATTGAGCTACTGCCTAAATCAGGATGTTTTTTTTTTTTATTGTGGAGTAGCATAAAGTAGCTGGAAGAACAGTTTACAAAACAAACAAAACAGTACATTGACGTCGGAAAAGACTATGTAGTGCACAAACTTTGGGTGTGCCTTTCAAATGAGTCAGGTGAGTAGTCCACTCTTCAATAACCCTCTACAAGGACTGTAATAATTGAGTGGTGGTTAAATGCTACACCTTCTTTTCTTCTAAAAAAGGATTTCGAAACTAGGACACTTACTAACAAGAAACTGGAACTGGCAGAAGTAAAATAAGTCATCTTTAAGTAGCCTGCTAAGACATATACTGTTTGTAATAGCCCTTGAGAGTGCATATTTTTCAACTGAAATAGTGTAGATAAATAAAAGGTTTGAGGAAAAACAGTCGAAAGTTTAAAGGACTTTGGAAGGAGAAGTCAATCTAGTTTTGAGGCAGACAGCATGGGAGGTCCTGGTCCCCTCCACCCAGGGCAAGAGGTGTGAGTGGGGATTTAGCTTAAACTCTCCCCTGCCCCCTTGTTCATCATCCCCCTCCCCTGGGGTGTGCTGCTCCGCTCCCCCTCAACAAGCTCCCATCCATCACTCCTAAGATTTCACTTCAATAGGTGGTCCTCTTCCTCTTTTAACACACCCTCATGAGAACATTTCACTAGCAGAACAAGACAGCAAAGGGTGAAGAGGCAGCAGTTGCATGTGATATTCTGTTTCTTCAAGAAACAAACACTATGTAGTTTCCCAGGTTATACCTGCAGAAATGATCTCCACAATGGTTTGTGTTGCTGCTGTTCCTAGTTTGATCCAGGTCCATGTTTTAGAGGGCCGAACACGTAGCACCAGCATGCTGCTCCCTCGGACGAGCCCGGGCCAAGCTGTGCAGTAGCCAGCCATTCAAACAGAAGGCAGGTTGGTTGATATTTAAATGGCTTCTGTTTGTTTTTCTTCTGGTCCCGTGTGTTCATGTGAGCCCAGTATAAAGGACTGTGTCCTTTTGAAGGGGATAGCACCAGGAAAGTGAGGGGGAAGGAAACCTTGCTTTGGTGTTTTATATATCAACGGAATGACTTCCCTCAAATAAAGACGTGTTCCATTCTGCCTCAGTCTGGAACAAGCTGCTCGTTTCCTGTCCTGAAAACTCGCCGTTCGAACAATGAGCATGGCCAGAATAGAGGAGCTGTCATGTCTTCAGGATCTGGTATGGTGCTTTTGTTTGACTGCAGGTTCAATTGAATCATATGTTTACGGTATTTGTGACATTTGAATGATCAAACACAATTGTGTCATTTGAATTAATATAAATGCTGAAACAATAGATAATGCCTTTTGAACTGTCATCTGGAACAAAGAGCAAAGATGAAAGTATTTCCTTTGCGCTTATAAATTCTCTTCAAGCTCACTTTTCACTTTCAGCCTTTTATGGCAAAACAGTAGCAATGCAATAAAGCTGACAATAGTGATAAAGACACCTCTAATAATTAATGAACCCCAATAGAATTAATCTAGCTCTAAATGTTCACGTTTCTGCCCACTGCCCTGTCTGTGCGATGGACAAAGGCTTCTCTTTGCCTCTCTCCACTGGGAGCTTGCCATGCAGAGTTTCTCACTCGCGCTGCCCCCTCATCAAATTACAGCCCTGCTCCCTCCTGTCATGTTGGCAAACAAAGGTCTTAAAGCGCACTCCCAGTGTAATTGCCTCTAATCTCAGACATAATGTGGTCTTTCATGTCAACTGGTCGAAGAGAAAAGGGAGCTGTTGTTCTCTCTGCCTTTTTTTCACCCCCTCAACTTTCCCACTTTCACTGCGAGGAGCACTGCTTAAAAATGTTAGTTTTTGCTGCTCTGCGTTTTTTTTTTCTTTCCTTTTTGAGTGCACTTTGATTGAGACATAATATAAGAATTTTGACAACATAAAATTTCGTGCATATTTACCCAGGAACTTGAATACGAGCCCTATAATACCTCTACAGAGCTACAAATGCTTGGATCTGTGATTCAAATAAATATCATGAAATGAAGGAAGACTCAGGGAAATGTCCATGGTTGTGCAGCAGTTCTCGGTGAGCTCCTCCACCTTTGGCCTGAATTCTCTCCGTGGTGAACATCAGGCAGCCTGCAGCTGGAAGTGTTTCTGTGGTTTGGCCAGGTGTCTCTCTGCCCTGCCTGGGACAAGGCCTCAGCGGGGCCTGGGACTGGATTCTGGGAGCAGGCTGGAGGGCTGAATGAGCTGGCTGCCCTCCGTGATCTGAAATGTCCTGTGGACCCACCTGACTGGTGGTCAGCTGTAATTGATACAACACGATAGCAGCGCCGGAGGGGAAAGAGAAATTCAAATGTGTGTGTGTGTGTGTGTGTGTGTGTGTGAGCATGTGGGGAGGAGACAGAGAAACACAGAGCTGAGAGAAAGGGAAAGAGAAGGAGAGAGAACGAGGATCATGGAAATGTTGGACAAATTCTTCAACTCAAGAGGCCCTTTGGTTAAAAATGTGGAACGCAGACTTTAATATGGTTTCCAGGGGGTTTGGCAAGCAAAGATGCACATATCAAGTAAAAAACACAGTATCTGATATCTGTGCTAGATGGAGAATGAGTGGGGAGAGATGCAGAGTGCAGGGTAAGAGGAGATGTAGTGTTTCTATAACCGTTCAGCTGGGCTTTTTAAGGGACCCAGCTGTGCGCCCTGGAGGTCTCGAGATCTAACTGGGACAAAATCAGCGCAGTGGGGCCATGGCTGCAGCTTCAGTCCTGGGCTATCCATGGCCTGATGTTCCAGGAGGCACGGTGGATTGATGGGCCCCAGGAGAGTCGTCACATAGGCCTCGAACAATCACCCATTCATCCCTCCAGCCACAGCAACTGGGCGAACATTCTCCAGTCTTACAAATCTTGAAAATAGGTTTGAAATATTATATATTGAATTGTTGAAATTTGAGATACTTGAAGAGAGGTGTTTTTTTTTTACTCACCTTTATATTTCAAATTTGAAAATTTCAGCATAATGTTAAAAAAATTTTAAACCCCAAAACTCTGAAGAACACCAAATGAGCGTACATTCCTCTGTGAATGTGGCCAGTATATTTTTGGATAATGCGGCTCAACTGGCTCCAGCCCATCACGCCTCATCTGCCAGAACTACACACTGCTGTTACATAAGACAGCTGAGGCGGTCCAGAAGTTTAGACAAGTCCTTATGTGGACAAAATGGGTGTGTTCAGTCTGTCCCCCCTACCTCAAAATCCATTTACCATGACTGTATCAACCAACGTCTCTCCGGTGTTTTGTTGCCCCTTTTTCAAATGCCTGCATCTCAGAGATGAGAAACCTGGAGGTCAGCTTGCACATCAGCTACATTTTTCTGTAAGTTACTGGCTAGTTATTTATAGAGCAAGAACAAATATACAATGGAAGGAGGGCAGTGGTTTGAGTAGAAGGTAGGTTAAGCCCAGGAACATCTGTCCTTTCAAAGGCATCTCCTCCTTGGTATGCTCAGAATCCACTCCAGGGGCGTACGCGCTTCACTGGTAGTCAGAGAGCTGGCATGCTAGTCAAAACAGAGCTGAAGAGGGGGAGCAAAGTATCCCTTCAGACCCTCCATCCCATGTTACCAACTACGTACACTACCAGTCAAAAGTTTGGACACACACATTTTTCTTTATTTTTACTATTTTTCACATTTTAGAATAAAAGCAAAGATGTCAAAACTATGAAATAACACAAATGGAATTATGCAGAAACCAAAAAAGTGTTAAACAAATGAAAACTATCTTATATTTTAGGTTCTTTACAGTAGCCGCCCTTTTCCTTGATGGAAAGGCAAAGGCTTTGGAAAGAAATGCATAGGCATCAACTCCATTATTTATATTTGTCTAAAAAACAAATTTCAAGGATTTAAGCCTTTAGATCAAAATGGCTTGAAGATAATAATAAACATAGTACATTCAATCAGGTGTGTCCAAACTTTTGACTGGTATTGTATGTTCTCAAAGTCACCGTGAACCCCCAATACAGCATCCACACACTCAGGCAGGTCTCCATATAACTAAGACAGCACTTACCTTTGTCAGGGCAGAGAGGAAACATTTGAGCAAGAACAGCAGCGTTTTCTGAGGTGTGAGAAGAGAAATGACACTTCGGGCCAGCAGGGAAACCTGAGCGTTGCTTATGATGAGGTGTAGAGATCCTCAAATAACCCTTCCTCAAGTTGGGGAGGAAATAGGTCTAAGTAAAGAGTCCTACAGTAGAGGCTTGTCGTGAAAGAAATAATGAAGCTGTAGGTACATAATGACTAAAAGTCTCGAGCAGTAATTCAACAGTTAGAAGTGGTCACTGAGAAACATAAGGATCTATTTATTGTAACTCTTACTCAGAGCTTTAATTTTAATTGTTTAATGGTTTTAATAGTTTTAATTGGCCCCATTTTTTGGTATTTTTTTCCCTCTAATCGTTAACCATTGTAATTTTTAAGATTGATTGGTTCTAATCTTACAAAGCCACTCAGTGTGCAGCCAATAGCTGAATATATTTTCTATCTGGCAGATTAAACAATAGGTACACGTCATCCACTCTATTACACTACTTTCTATTTATTAGGAGAAGATGCTGTGGATTGCTCAATTTTCTTTTGGATCAAGTTTATTACAGTTTACAGTCAGTAAGCTCAATTTGGGAAGTTGTATTGTGCCATACTACAGGAAATATATGAGTTACTGGTGAATCAAATCCCTGGCGTAAAGTGTCGGACAGGCACATGGCGTCTCCTATAGCCCAGGGGTTATGACTTGGGCCCCAGGGTGGGACGGGACAGAGCTGGGGAGACATGTGTGTGTGTGTATGTGTGTGTGTGTGTGTGTGTGGGTGGGTGTGTGTGAGTGTATGTGTGAAGCTGACACAGGCTCTGTTTAGTCTGTCTGCGTCAGAGATGCTTCATTACACACTCGTAAATTCAACCACACTGACACTCCCAGACCGACCTCTCACTCTCTGTTTCTCTAATTCTTTCTGACACGCACCTACACACACTCATACACACACACTCACACACACACATGCACACGCACACAGATACATATGCATATAAAGAATCATGAACAGTACATGACGGACACAGTACAATGGCAACATCTTTATTAACCTCTTATCGTCCATTCAAATATCTTAATTTTTGAATTAAAATGTTTCCATGTCAGAAAGTTAATCACTTAATACACAGACACACACAAAAAATATTTTTCTAGAATAAATATTGTTGTATTAACCTTATTTTATTTTACATGATTTACAGAATACAGCATTATAAGGGATACAGGGATACATTGCAAACAATTACACCACCAAAATAATCACCAACTCACATTTTGTGCAAACACCATTAAATAATTTTGTACAGACTTTTAATTTTATTACATTTCATTATCAAACCTAAGAATAAATTTCACGTTATATACATTGAATTATACATGAAATAGCACTGGTGACCATTAATGATGGTTTGACATTATAAGTCATCATTGAATAAAATTAATTTGCATTATGTGTGATTTTAATTTTATGGTAGGCCTGCATTGTTGCCTTATAACAAAATTAATATTATTGTTGTTTATTTATTTTGCGTGGCATTTTGTGAATCAGTTGACATGAAGCAAATCTATTCAAAAGTCTTAATTGAATGAGGAGGGTTTTTTTCTCTGTGGCCGTGGTGTTTCATATTCTCAGTCATGCGTTACGGAACAAGTAAGGAAACTTTGAGGATGAAAAGCAGACTAAATAAACACACGGAAAGTAGCGATAGAGCCTAGCACATTCTGGAGGATTGCATTGGCTGAGAAATAACGATTATTTCCTGAAACTGTTGAGACGGGTTCAAAACGTTTTATACTTTTAAACTTTTTTAGGCTTCTTTTGGTCAGTATATTGAAAAAGATATGAATCCGTTTATTAATAAATATTTTAAAAAGACAATAATCCGCTTATTAATTAAAATAAATGTATAAAATAATATAATCCAATCAACAAAGACACAGCAAGATTTTACGATTAATCTATTCTCACACATATAGGCCTATTACTGTTATAGTATTTTTATTCTATGACTGTAAATCAGAACTAATCCTGTCAGATAAAAACAGCGATAGATCTGTATGCGCCACTCATTTCACAAATAATTGATCCTGTAATTAAATAGCTACTTTGAAATTTTACTATTGCTCACGTTTGTGCAGAATCAATCATAATAGAGAAAAAAACGTAGCACTGCGTACACAGATCATTTGACTGTTTATTTTGTTTGCTGATAAAATAGAATAGTTTGCCTCATTATTTTTCCATTGTGTTTTGAGTATGTTGTGCATTTTTCCCCAATAACAGTTAAATGAAGACAACTTGAGCGTGAGCGGAATTCCTGTGTAGCCTAAACACGCCACGTTACAGAGGCCTTGCTAAAGATGCACACCTTGACCCCTTGGTTCCGCAGGACTGACAGCGGCGAGGTAAACAGGATCCATTAGAGAGCGGGTCCCCAGGGTGGAGTCCGCTGTCCCGCTGCAGCCGGACCAGACAGGACCAGCCGAGCTGCAGCCCCGGAGGGCCACACCACCTCCTGACTGCCGTGTCAGAATTATCATTTTCAACTCAAAAGCCTTAGAATGAAAGAAACATCTCCAACTGATAAAACATTCACTCACAGCAATGAGTTTGATATCTTACTGTAAAAATGTTAAGGCACTAACTTAAAAAAAAACAAGTTTCTTTGCTGCCTTGAAATTGAAAGTTGACCTAATAGTTAGGTCAAAGTGCATTACTTGTTCTAATGTGGTAAAGTGGGTGAACTTATGACATTTCAACTGACAAATGTCTGGTCATATTGGCATATTGGTGTTTGGTTTTGGTATAATCCACCAATTGTTGAGCCATTTCCCAGTAATTATTCTTTAATTAAATAGGAGATTTAATTTTTAACTATTTTCATTAGAATTAGACCTATGATTCACCAAACACACATACATAACAAGTCTCACAACAACTTAATTAAGTCACTTGAAGTTTATAATTAGCAAATGTAAACTGAAAAAAATGACAAACAACTATGTATATGGAGTTAATCATCAAAGATGAATTAGTTTCACTGTATTGCACTGTGAGTTATGACATATTTATAAACCACAATTACTGAAATTACTAAGTATTTTGGTCTACAATCTATATTATAAGAAATCCCTATACAAAACACTAAATAATAAACAATAAATATATGAAGAAATAATATGAAAATGTCTAATAATTTAATCAGAAACATTATCAAACTTTGCATCCAATTCAGTAGATACTTACAATGCATCATCAATCAGCGCATCATGAAAGGGAAAAGTTCAACAGAGTTGTCAAAAGACTGTTCAGGAAAGGAATCTCCCTATAATTACATTTTAAGAGCAGAGGAAGCTGTAGCCCTGAACCCCGTCATTTAGTCGGCATTAAATAAACACGAGCCCCATCAGCGTCAGATATGCCCGCACACAGTTGCACTGTAAATAATGACTTTCATTGCCGTGAGCAAAAATCTGGGGTCATGATCAGGGTACATGAGGAACAGTCACACCATCAAAGGCTGATACATTAAATCTGGTATCTCTGGGTTAATCATTAAAGCTTCCAATAATCAGCCAGTATGCAGTATACTATCACTTCTTATTTCCTTTACTCATACCAACCATCTCAAAATGTAATTCAACCCTGAAACATGACACTATTCAAGAAAAATTACAATTATTCAACATTGGGAAAGGGCAGGAAACATGTAGTAACATGAACAGTAGCATACAAGAAAATATCAGTATGTGGTGAATGGTTGGCAATAGCTTTTCTACAACAAATACTACGGTTACATGATGTAACATTTGGATAATAAGTATTGTTGTTGATGGGAAACACTGGTATTATAACTTGAATGAGTAATGCGTTGTTCACGCAGAAGTTTGCAGGATTTCCATAGTATTGAAATGTGATATCTAATGCATGTCATGGAATTTTTATTCTTCATCTGCTCTGGCTCGCCTCTGATGTTTTGCCAAAACTGTCAGTGCTATAAACCTCTGAGAACATATGGAGATATGCAATACCAGGGGATTACACTGATTCAATGACAAACAATTACTGTGAGATGTTCTACCAGAGCAGAGTCAATGTACAAGTCAATCTTTCAGATTGTTAGTGATTTCCCTGTCAACTTCTGAAAGAGCACGGATAGCAGTAGAATTATTATCAATTTATTCAGTTCATTAACTTTCTTTCATTCTGTCATTCATTCATTCTTTTTTCATAAGGTAGGTAAGGTTTACTTTTATCTTTTTGACGATTAAATGCAAATTTGAGGTTGAAATGATTTGTTTCTGTAAACAGACGATCACATCAAATTCAAACTAAAGCACCCATGATGGTAGATTTACAACGTTTAAAACCCATATACATTGACCAAAAAAAAGTAAAGATAAAATTAACATGAAACATAAATTGTAGGGTGATTTAAAATATTGTCTTTTCAATCTCAGAATTTGATTTAATGTTCAATCACACAGACATAAAAGGCTCCTGATGTGCTGTGCCTCGCTCCAGTTGTAGCTAAGTGATTTAGGCTGACCTCTGTAACCCTAAGGTCAACATCAACATTGTTTCAAGGTGTCTCTGTGTGGGTGAGCAGTGCCAATGCTCTGTGGCACAATAAAGCAATTTAAAACAGTGGGTCTGCTCATTAAATAGGCAATAAGAAAGGTTGTGACCTTCAAAAACATCCCTCACCAACTTTCCCTGCCCCATCATAAATTATAGTCTAGTATGGCGCCAGTGTAACAGCCATCTACCAACTGAAGGAAAAAAAAAAAAAACACCTGACAAAGCATGAGACAGAAAAAAGGAATAAAACAAAACATTCATAGCGTTATGTATTCCATTAGAATCCTAATAACTGTAGTTCATGACATTAACGACAAGTACGTTACAGTCGTCATGCCAGTCGTTTGAATTGTTTTCAATTTTCCACCACTGATATGCCTCCAGAGATCCCACGCTCACGGTCTCAACTGTGCAACGCACCAAATATTTAGCGTAATAGCTGGTTACTGTGCTATCTCTTCCACTACGAGCTGTCAATCTCTGCCCTGGAGCTAATTAAAAAGGCCCCAGTGCTTTATTTGTTTGCACACACTGAGGGCAGACTGGAACAGTCAGGCGTGGGGGCATGACAAGCACGCCATGCCCCCTTAAATCACTCTCCTGTGCCAAAATGCTGACACCACATAAGAATCCTGACAAAACATTCCCAGTGTCCCCAGTGTGGCTGAGAGAGAGCGAGAGAGAGAGAGAGAGTGTGTGTGTGTGTGTGAGAGAGAGAGAGAGAGAGCGAGAGAGGGAGGGAGAGAGAGAGATGTCTTAATTAGTCACACCGACAAACAAGCGTTAAGTATACCTTACTGAAATTACTACTGTGGCTTTCTTTATCTCCTGTCGTCACTTCCTCATTCACCCTTCCATCTGTCTGCTTGTCCCTCAGCTCCCTTATTGCCCTAGAAATACCTCCTTTTCTTCACTTTTCATATATAGTATTACACACTTGTTAGTTTATCAAACTTGTATTCCCTTGCCATGTAATGTATCTCAGACCTCAACCTTTTTATTACATAGTACAAATAATATGAAAGATCATGTGATTTACTTACCTGTATTGTGACAGGCCTGCTTCCCACCACCAGTATCCTATCCTATCCTGGTGTCCTGCTCCTTTGCCGATGGTGTTCCTCATGCGTTATCTGTCACTGCACTGCTATGCTACCGTCTGAAATCTGCACCTTCCGAGAAGTGACACCAAGACGGAGCTGGCATGGAATAAAAGACACATACATTTAATTGTGTTACAGTGGATCCCGGGACATCACTTGCTGCAGCCTCATGGCTCTCTGCTGCCACCTGTCTGCCTGTGGAGGAGTGTGTGAGGCGTCACAGTGATGAAGACCCTTGGAGATACTGTACAGCAGCAGAATTTGCTGAGTAATGCTGAGTGATCCCATTTAAGTCTTAATATTGTTGTTTTCTGGTTGCTGCTGGATAAAATGCAAGTGCTCATTTTTCCCATTGGCAGGAGGGAGAGAGAGATCGAGAAGACAGGATAATTTTACTCAAAATCTATTTACCCCAACTTTCATCATGGCATTAAAATAGCACACAGCTTTTCCACATTAACAGTATTTCTCATCCTATAAGCACTCTTAAGATGAATCATACGGTGCAACTGAAGGCAGAGGCTGAACATAATTTGAAATCTTCATCACTCAGCTTGGAAAATTCCAGTGTGAAAGGTATATTGTTAAGTGATTAAAGCTTTACTTGAGATATTAATTCCTTTCTTTTGTAATGACTCAGAGCAGCTGTAAGAGTATCTCGATTCTGATCAATCACTCTGTAAATTAGTGTTTTGAGAGCGAACCTCAGCTTTGAATGGTTTGATATCCTAACACAAATACTTCAGACAGGAAGCTGTTGAAGCTCTAACATAAATAGTAATCAGGCCATAAGTAAACCAATCAGCAGCTTTGTTACAAAATATGCACTAATCAATTAGCAAATGGATTTCCTTCCAAATTAACAGACCAAATCAAAGCATCTCAGGCAGAATGTTACCGACAATCTACAGTTTGTTTTTCTTAAATGAATTCCGCAATCCTCATGGCAGTTTCCAGTCTCAACAATACTAGATATTTGTTCACTTTGAATTTGGTTACATTGCAAAGGTTTAAATCATTTGGTCAATCATCCATCTATTCAGCACAATCAGAATTTTGCATGATAATGTGAGTTTTATGCATTTTAGCAATTACCACCTGAGCTTATTTAGATACACAAGTACACATGCCCTGTACACATGATAAACAACAGATAATTATCTTTTTGACAAGATACTCTTTGCATTAAAAAGCTTTCATTTTCCTAACAGGGCTTTTTGAGACTGCCTTTTGGCCTCACATGTACTCCAATCCCACTCACACAGCTGTCTCCCAGGCTACAAGCAGGGCTCCATCACCCGCATCCAGCTGCAAACCACAAACAGATTGAAGTATTTCCCTGGAGGGGGATTTTGTGCTGTCAGGCCATCATCAGCATGGAAGATGAGGAGGCAAAATAAAGGAAAGCTGACTGCACTGCCCATTGACAATGGACAGTTTGCACCACTCAGAGCTTTTGTGCCAGTGAGGGCTGATACAGTAGTAGCTGGGAATGTTGTCTGAGCATGTGACAACATTTCCCAGACCACTAAACATTGAAAACAGACCAGCAAGGCAGCATATTGCATTGATTTAGTCATTTGACAAATAGCTTTGGAATGAGTATCCAAGTCCAGCTAGTAAGTGGTTGCCTTATATGTAGTGGATAAAAGGAGGCTCACAGTTTTATATTTAAAGAGCAGGAAATGAGACAATGACAGGAGACAAACTTATCACATATTGAGACGATTGTGGTAATCGTGGTCAGAAATGCTCTGTAAATGGTCTTTAGTGTCTCGCCATACTAAAATCCTGATACGATCATCCCAATTCACATGAGATATTCAATGCACTTGACATTGTGCTGAAGCTGATGTCCACATGAGATCATGATTACAATATGTTTCATCAACTCCTATTACATTCTATAGCTTGACTCCACATTTCATTCAGTGCATTAACTAAAGGAGGAATGTTGTAATTCCTGAAATGAATATTCTGTCACTTACTCTCCCATTTGTTCTTGACTGTGATTTTCTGCCATGTTTTCTCTGTTTGAGACCATTCTCATGTTGAGTCTATGTTTCTCTTTTATCACATTAATTGTGATACATCATTTATTTTTCAACATGCAAATGCTATTGGACTGGTTTGGGTTAAATATAAAAGGCAATTTATGTGCAAAGGAAGACATTTTAACCTTACATGGGACTGAATGATAAACTCAACATCCCTCATAAATTGCTGTATGCAGAAATATGAAATATGTGCATACTGGACAGGATTTGTGTATTACACCTTGCATACTCCAACCTGCCCCATGTGAACAGCAGAGTAGCCCTTGCATACAGCGACAGGGCAATCAGCGCCAAACAACCATCAAGGCTCACAGAGTTCAGCTTGTCAAAACAGCGTGATTGCCTTGCATTTGATTTTCCTAAACCCTGCAAACTCCAATGGAGAACTTCTGTCAGCGAGAGCAGCACAGTTGAGAAAACAGGATTACTCGCTATGGCAACACCTGGAAGCAGCACGTGCAAGTAGGAGAGGAAAATGATCCCGGTTAGCTGCCGCAGATAATGACGCTGCTATATTTATATTTGTCTTTGGCAAGGGCCGACTCAGCCATTCCACCACTTACAACAGCCAGCGTTTTTTTTTCTATACAGTCCCAGTGTGACTCTTACTCAATGTTAGAGTGAAGTGTAACACAAGAGTTTCTCGTCCATTTCAGAAATATCTGGCTGGGATAAATGTTAATAGTGTCAATAGTGTCAAGTGATGCTTGCAGCCATAAATCCTCACAGTTTGTAATTAATAACATAGGAGCTGTTTTATACCTTTAAACTGTATTCATCATGCATTCATCCTACAGCATGCCAATGAGGTGCGGTCAACTGGGATAATTAGTGCAATAAAGGGTTTGACAAAGAGAGACTTGGAGGGGTGAAGACAATAGAAGGTGTTTCATTATGTCAGTGACATAGTGATTACTCTCTCCATGGGTTCTTCTGGGGTGAGACATTAATTCAGTGAGGAAATTGTGAATGTTTGAGGAAAGGTTTGAGGAAAACCACACTATCGCCCTGGCAATAATGTTGACGCTGCAAGGACAGGTTGGATTTGTACAGTGATTTGATTTTCCTGCTGTATATCAAAAAAGGAGTGAAAACTCTAGAGCCGTCTTTCTAAGGTAATATGATCCTGGAAAATCACTGAGGCATCTTAGGCGTCACCAGCCAAGGTACAGGGTTTCTCCAGAGGACCTGCAAGGACCCTGTTGATCTACCCATCATTCCCAGTCAGGACTACTGATAATGTCTGTCTCCCCCCTTGCTCCATGGGCCCCGAGTCACATGCAGGTGGAGCTTCTGTTTGACGCCACAGGGCCGTGTTCCCAACCCAACGGGCCCCTTTGAACAACCCTGCGACCCCCAGGCCCCCAGACAGTACGCCAGGCTGTGCAGCAGAGCTCGCTCTGCTTTTATAGGGGCTTTTCCGGTCTATCATTGCGCACATTGTGCCAAAAAGATGGCAACTATCAAAAGAGACGGAGTGGCCGAGGTGAGAAAGGGCAAAGAAATGTACAAACAAAGGGAGCGAACGAGAGATAAGGTGTCAGACAATTAGATAGTGAGAGCGATGGAGTGAAAAACGTGTTATCGCTGTGACTGTGGGTCAGAGACTCTGGTCAGAGGGGTGTGAGGCCTGGGTTGGCAGTGTTAAGAGCAGGGGCTAGTTGGGATAGGTGTGGGGCCATAGGAAGTGCTGTGTGGAGAAGATAACAGTGTGTGTGTGTGTGTGTGTGTGTGTGTGTGATGGAGGGTAGAGGAGGAGGTGAAGGGGGGTTGAGAGAGTAACAGTGTGCTGGGCCCTGCCCCGCTTTCCTCTATTCACTACCCGTATCCTGTCTGTGTGCCGCTCCTTAATGGCTTTTAATGAGCCACCGGTGGATCCCTCTCCTTCCTGCCTTCACACAACATGCCAGGGGAGAGAGAGAGACAGACATAGAGAGAGAGCAGTGGTCACATGTACTACAGGTCCACAAGAAAATACAACCATCCATTAAGGTACCGGGAGACGGCGTCTGAGTTGATGAGGTCATGAGCCCCACCCATCAGGGAAACCAATATGGAAACAGGAGGAAAATGAACATAGAGAATTGTAAGCAGGCATATGATAAACACAAGACAAGTGCACTTAAGATTTAGACTTTTTTTACATAATTGTGCACAAGTATGTACAATTTTATGAAAAAAAGCTCTATTATTCGCTCTCTCCTTCATTCTCCATCTCCATTATAGCAGGCAGGATTCCAGGGGTGTTGCAGTCTGTGATGGGCTAGGAGTTGTGTCTAGCTGCGGTGATAGATGACAGGTGAGAGAGTCTCTCTGATCCCTCTGA
This sequence comes from Centroberyx affinis, assembly GCF_046629955.1. Taxonomy (NCBI): domain Eukaryota; kingdom Metazoa; phylum Chordata; class Actinopteri; order Beryciformes; family Berycidae; genus Centroberyx; species Centroberyx affinis. Next base: position 103,436 of record NW_027281700.1, on the reverse strand, counting down.
CACTCTGTAATCTAGTTAAGAATGCTGGATTAGAGGCTCCTTTTGAAAAGGGCTGAGGTCAGCTCTCTATTCTGCCTGATGCATAGCTCCAGAGAGTGAGAAAACCTCTGACACTTTGATTTCAGGAATGTGCGTGTGTGTGTGTGTGCGTGTGTGTGTGTGTGTGTGTTTGTATTGTAGTGGTTACAGAAGGGGGTGGTATGGGGCCCCAAGTGTGCCTCTTATTTAAGTTGCAGAGGCTCTGTAGTGATGGAAAAGGAGGCTTGTAAACAAAGAGGAATTAACTGTACTGTACCTTACACCCAAAGTAGACCAACTGTAACAATCAATCTTGAGACACACCATCATTGTCATGTACTGTACTGCACACACTCTATTGTAACACAGCACCCAACTAAAATCCATCCACACAGCCTCTGTTCCCACTGTTTTCAACCACAGATGAGTAATAGGAGGAACAGTCGTCTTTTCATTCCTTAAAAATCGCCCATCATTTCTTTGGGACGCACTTGAAAACAAATGGAGCGCATTTCCAGCCAGGTCAGTACTGTAGTGGTGACAGCACCCAACAGATGGTGGTTAGGTTAACATCAGTCATAATAGTCATGATGGTGATGATGATGACAATAATAGCTGTGGCCGTAACAGCAGCAGACGACTACAGTTGCAGGTGGGGATACAAGGAGAAGGAAGTTTGTGTGTGTTTGTGTGTGTGTGTGTGTGTGTGTCCGGCGTCCATCCCTCCAGACACCTGAGTGTTCTGGCAAGCCTCAGAGGAAGGGTCCCGGTCATCGGACATCCCCCTTATGCAAGGCCCACTCCCTGCAGCAGACCCCCTAATCAGTGGGAACAAAGGGGGGAGGGCGTCCAGCAGCTCCAAAATAGCATGAGGAGTAGGAGGAGTGGAAGGATGTAGAGAATCTGATGCAACGCCTCATAGCGCACGCATCAGTAAACAAGGTCAATTGGAGAAACGGCACACCTGGTTATTGTCTGTTCTCTGTTATAAGTCAAGAAACACTCGTATGTATAGCAAGTGCCTCATATACTTGAAGCACAGCCAAGAGACAGAGGACAAAAGGAGGGGGGGGGAGAGTGAAGCAGTAGAAATTAGTGGAAGGATTCACTATTGTGTTTAAGACGTTTATTTTGCTGCCAATCATGTGTTTGTTAATGTTGGTCTGGTGGCTCTGTGTGCGTGTGTGTGTGTGTGTGTGTGTGTATATGCATGTGGTTGTATGTGACTTCCTCAGCTGTTCATTATGAAGTGACAGCCTGACAAACTGTGGCTATAGTGGTTGCATCTACTTCCTGACCCCAGAAGCCACAGTGTTTTCCCTGATTGACTTTTCCTCTCAGATGCCAAACAAGATGGGAAAATCACCCTGACCTGAGGAGTCTCGCAGTCTTACAGTATTGGGGTAAGATTACATCACAAGTGTTGAAATGAATGTGTTATGGCAGCTCAATAGAAAGTGAATTGGTTTGTTAGCATGGGTATATATAAATGCAGACATGTGTATGCATATTTGCAGCCTGGAGTGCTAGCATGTGGTGTGCATGTTTCAAAAATGCATTCATAGAAATCTGTTCTGATGTGCACGTGCCTGCCGCCTTGTAGGTTTCTTTAAGCAGACATGGCTGCCTCCTCTGGCTCTGTGCAATGATAAGTCCCTGTCCATATGGAGCAGGGCCCATCAGAAGAGGGAGATGATAAAGGGGACAATAAGCCGGGGCCACCGGGTCCCCTCTCCTCTGGGGGCCACAGATTAGGCCTCCTGCACTTCCTTTGGAAAACAGGCACCGGACCCAGAGGAAGCTCCTGTCAGCTGCGCTCCCTCACCTCCCTGGCCTCTCTCGCTCTACCTTCCAACTCCCCTCTTCCCCCACTACCTCTCTCTCTCTCTCTCTCTCTCTCTCTCTCTCTCTCTCTCTCTCTCTCTCTCTCTCCCTCTCTCTCTCTCTGACTTTTCTCTCTGTCGCAGAGATGAAACGCAGGCCTCTTCATTCGCAACTTGCCACCATACTCCACCCGGATACCACAGGCCAAGCCTCATCAGGCTACTGGGGCCTGTCTCTCTGCCACACTGGGGCCTGTCTCTCTGCCACTATTTTTTTCTCTTCTGTTCTGCCACACACTAAGTCTTGAAATATATTTGTGGTAACTATGAAGTATTGCCATACTTGGAGTGGGGTCTCATAATTACAGGCGAACAGAAATCTCTGGATGGGACAGCAAAGCTCCTCCAGAGAATATCCTGAGTTCTGCTGCTGTAACAGATAGCAGTGGAAGGTAAAGGTCAGGTGGTCAGCAGTGATTGAGGATGGACCACTCCCTTGACTGTAGAGCCAGATAACTGTTAAAGCCATCAGACAGATACTCCCCTGTGGCCCCCACCCCTCTACTGTCCTCCTCCTGAGGATGACCCAGACAGATAAGTCGGGACTAGGTGGTTCCTTGACCTTTAACCTCTCAGGAGTATGTTTGGCGGCATCATGGCTGCAGCAAGTCTGTTGAAATCATCTATTCTGTATCAGTCTGTGCTTCAGACCTGAGCTCAGTCCTGCATTTGGCATGAGATTGTTTATTTTGTTCTGTTTCTTCCACAGTATTTTCAACCTTGCTCATGAACAGATTTTCAATGGACCTTGTGATTTTACTTGAGGCTATATACCATCCTGTCTGGCTCACACTACCAGAAAGCATACTGAACCCTTATGATTGACATGTTTAGTGTCACTTGTGTGGTTATTATTCCATCCAGGGGTTGAGTTCTGGTCTTTGTAGACATGACAGGCATTTCAGAAGACTACGGTACTGTAGGTTCTATTTCCAGCAGAACCGCCACAGGCAATTTGGATCTCCTGCTGGCCAAGTAGTGCGCCTGGTGTGGAAGCACATGGAAAGCCTAAGTAGGTAACTCTGTCAGGCTTCCCTGCAGTCCCAGTGCCCACTGAAGGCTGGCAAACAGTGTCCTCTTCACCACAAACACTGCCCACAGGTAATGTTTTCCTGAAGCCATGCCAGTGTTTTAAGAATTTCCATGCATTGAGAAAAAAGACCCCAGCCTACCTCCTGAAATACAAGTAGTCTTTTCAGCCACCTCCGGCACTAATGCGGTCCCCCCTTACAGACAGCAAGCAGACTAAAGCTCTCCTGTCTTGGGACTCAAGAGGTGAGAGGATTAGGGCTTGCCACAACATTTAACGACACTGAACCTTGTTTGGTTCAATCAAGCATGGCAAAAAACAGGCACCATGACGACTCTGACCTAAGCCTCCTGTTTCGACCCTGCCACGCAATGTGTGGTTGTGTACATGTGTACGGGCTTGTGTGTGTGTGTGTGTGTGTGTGTGTGTGTGTGTGTGTCTCTGTGTGTATGTCTGCTGGGGGAGAAACTTCTGGCACCTTGCCACACCATCAGGCTACGGAGGCGACAGATTGATCTTGAGGCAAATTTCATCATGTTTTCCCCTGACAAGTTTGACAAATTCACAGGAAAATCCCATCATTTGTAATCAACAAGCTCCTCTGATGAGATTAAAGGTGTTAGACGGTGAGACACTGGTCCTTTCAGAGAAAAACTTACTTAATGTTTGGTTAATTTGAATGTTGAACAGCTCCATACTCAGTCATTCATTCAATAAATGACGAACAGAGTGAAATAAGAAATTATTTTAAGCAGCTTAATGTGTCAACAGTGTATGCTACTGGCTGAGATGTTTCTTGCTATCATTCCCTCCATTTCAAACGAGCCAAAAGCCAGACTTGCCACTTCCATACTCCTTTTTGCAGTCATTTATCCAATAAGTGACGAACAGACTGAAATAAGAAATTATCGTAAAAAGCTTAACGTGCCAACTCTATGAATGCTATGTCTAAAACTCAGCTACTGACTGAGATGTGTCTTGCTATCATTCCTTCCATTTGGTATGAGCCAAAAGCTAGACCTCAGCACGCCAGACACCAACACACCCTATCCCCCTTGAGGACAGGTTCCGTGATTTGACAGGGTCTGGGTCTGGGCCTCAATCTGGTGAGGCCGGAGCGGAGCGAGCCACAGAGGAACGGCATGTGATAAATGGGCCTTATCTGGAGGCCGTGGCGTTGGGAAGCTGACTCTGTTTCCCTCCGATTACATTAGCAGGCAGGAAAATGGGACGCGAGGGGAATGGCTGGAATTCCATAGAACGAGGGGCAGACGCTCGTTTTCACTTGTTTGCCGACTGATAAAGAGACCGGGAGGAGGGCATGGAGGAGGTGTGCTAGAGCTGACGAGCTCTGAGTACTATTTGCCATGATTGTAGTGTTTTTATCTGGACAGTGCAGAGCTGATGATGTACAATGAATATTGCACAGAGGGAAAATTAACTAAAGCCAGCTCAGCTTATCTGAGAGGTACACCATGACTGATTTCAAATGGACAAACCCTTTACTTACATTTGCAGAAAAATATGTTTTTTGTTTATATCTACTTGCAGGGCCCAATCCGTCTCTAGAGGGACACAATATTTGTTGCTATCTGCTGACCTCAGCCCCTGGAATAACAGACTGTTTAGAGCCAATATCCTGGTGACTGGGTCCACGCTGGGTGATTCATGACTAGGACCGGGTGTCACCAGAGTGCCCACTTGACTGGATTGTTTCCTAGCCACTGCAATGGAGTTCAACGCAGTTAGCACGTGTGTCAGATGGTCATGCATCATCATCATCATCATCAGTGTATTGCGTTCAGGATGGGGCAGTAAAAGATTACATGTAACAGCATTACAGTAAGCTGATTACAAACAATGGGAACTTTAATCCTTTTAGGTTAATGTCAAAGCAGTGATAGCATTACAGACACTATTCAAAAAAATGGTGATAACTTGATAACTTAACAATTACACAATTTTAAGTAATGGCCAGGTTTGAATATTGCAATATATTTTCCAAATTCATGTTTAATTGCATTGTAGAAGCAGAGTAATCCAAGTAAATAAGTAAATGAAAGTGACTGAGCTGTAGTAATTCAATTAAACATACTGATTTTACAAAGTAATTAGTAATCAATCTTTCCAACCCCCGATTACATCACCAGTATTTCCTGGATATATTAATTTCTTCCTTTTTATCTTCTTCTTTCTTTCTTTTATATTCTTTTCATCTTCTTCTTGAGTTGTTCCTTCTTGGACAACCTTTTGCACACCACTGTTGTACTGAGCTGTGATTTACTTACTTGTGGTCCGCTTATTAGCTTGAATGAGCCTTACCATTCCACTGATGATCAAGACCTTTTCACTGACTGGATGTTTTTTTGTTTATCACCCCTTTCTCAGTAAACTCTAGACACTGTAGTGGCAAAATCCCAGGATGGCAGCCGTTCCTGAGGTGCTGGAACCGGCACATCTGGCACCAACGATCATACCGTGTTTAAAGTCGCTTAAATCATGTGTCATGCCCATTCCAAAGTTTAGTTGCATGGTAACTGAACCTCTCAACTGTCTGTATGCTTTATATTTATGCTTCATTTATACATGACTCATTGCCTGGAGGAGCAAGCTGTTTCTATTAAATGAGGACTTATACCTAATAAAGTGGATACTGAATGTTTTGTATATCACAGCCACTGCATCCTTCAACAATCTAAATCCTCCATATTCTTTTTTTGGGTAAATAACTTCATTTGTCTGGTTGCTAAAATAAATAAAAACAAAACATTATCTGCCTTGTTGCATTTCTTTTTTGCACTTCTCTGGTAAGAAATAACATTGTTTCAAGATTTTGGAAAGATACTAACACAGAGATATTGAATGATACTGAGGGAGAGGGAGAAAAAGGAAGAGAGAGCGATTGTGATAAGAAGTAGGCAGCAGCCCAGACAAACATGGTGTGGCCCTTCCTTACTGACATCCTGAGGAGGAAGCTGTGGTTCTCTGGCCTCTCTGCTCCAATCCCTCAGAGACGAGCTCCTCCAACGGGTCATCTGAGTGAGTCAGGATCAACTCTCATTAACACTTTCCCTTCCGCCTTTTCCTCTCTCCCTCTTCCCCCTCTCTCTCTCTCTCTCAACTCTCTTTTTGCGTTTTCATTTCTTTATTGAAATCACCCTTTGATCAACCAATGTGCAACTTGCTAATTCAACTTATTTTGTATCTATCTATCTATCTATCTATCTATAATAACAATAATACATTTTATTTGATGCTCAAAGACACTTTACATTAAATAGTATTTGCATAAAAAAGTGTACAAATACATAGCGTGTAGGAAAACTATAAAACTATCTATATATCTTGCTTGCGTGCTCAAAATGTTTCTTCCCCCCATTGTCTCTCTTCTGAAATGTCTTTCTCTTCCCATCATTCCCCCCCCCCAATTCCCTTCCTTTCCACTTTCAACATCACTTATTTTCCACACCTGCTTGTCATGGTGCTGAATGTAAATCATACACCAAATAAGTGCAGAAATCCACCAGACATTCAGGAGAGCAAGGAGAGGGAAAGTCCTACTCCCGGCTCCATAAATCACCATTCAGACAATCAGGCTAATTGCCGGTCAAATAGCTTCTAACGAAGCTCTAATTGAATAAGGTGGCTGGTGCATTAAAGCAGCGCAGTAAGCTGCAGTCTGGAGGGATAGCTTGGAGTTTGTGTTTTCAGTGGGGCAGGCCTGCTGGCACCAGAGCCACAGTGGTAAACGGCACGGTTTAGCATTACAGCAGTGGCTCCCGGCGGGCCTGTCCTCCACTGCAGCAGCAACCTGAGGAATTGCAGGCTCTCTGAGAAAATGCTGGAAAATAAAGAGTGAGACTAGAGGAGAACCAGGTAGTGCCAGTAAAGTATGTACACCGCAAACACTCAGAGGCAGAGATTTACATACAAACTTACTCGTGCATTCTCCCTGCAACGAACAAATGTGCCTGTGCAATGCAATTTGTTGAAAGTAAAATATTTATAGCTTTCGTTTTATTTAGAATTTCTTTTTTTGTTGTTTTGAAATAAACATGCTATCAGCTTTCAAACACTGAAAAGGGGGATGATGGACATGTTTTGAACGAGGCGTCACCATCAAAAACATAAGCGGTATAGTCCAAAAAACAATGAGCAGCCACATTTTTTTTTCACCAGCCTGTTCTAACTGCGTTGGGCAGAGATTACTGCCCTGTGTTGTTGTTCTCCTCTCATTTTTGTTCTCACATCCATTCATCCTCCAGCCTGGTTATCTGCCCTCAGCACGCCTGTCCAGCACAGCAGGGTTTCTCCGGGAGAACAAACCCACGCCGGCGGGTATGGAGCAGTCCCACGACCCCCTCTCCCCCTCCCCTTCCCCTCTCGCCCTCTCCCGCTCCCTCTGCCTCCTCTGGTCCCACCATGGCCCTGCCTATGCCCCACCAGTCTGCCTTATGACCTGGTCGCTGATAAGGCCAGAGGCCCCGCGGTGCCCAGTGCCTGGTGCCAGCACTTCCCTCTCATACAAAGTCAGACGTGCTGTGTCACAGATGGGATAGGTGATCAAAAACAGCAGCCCTGCTGAAAAAAAAGAGTAGGGTTATGAGACAATAGGGCTCCATGACTCGGTTGTATGGCCCTTTTAACCCTGTGTGTAGCCTATTATGGAAGTTCTCCATTCTCATTATGAAGGATGTCTTTCTTACAACATTGGGATTTTTGATGGAGTGATTCAACTTGGGAAGAGGACTAGAATTTGAACCTGTTGGGTAAAACTTATTTTGCCCCTTTCTGCCACGCACTGACACACACACATACCCACGCACACACCCGCACATATTTACACACATCCCCTCACTCACTCCTTCACTCACTCACTCACTAATTCACTCACAAGCACACCTATTAAGAGAGTGTGTGTCTGGCGTGGCTGAGCGTAGTCCCCGTTACTATTTGTCTGGACACATATAACAAGGCTCATCAATCTTCTTCAGGGACTGTTCAGAGTTTGGATTAAAAACACCTGGGTCTCCGCGGGCTGACTCATGAGGTGGAAACACGTTCCTGCCCCGTCAGAACGGGAGAGAGCGGTCAGTCTAACACAGCGTCAGACAGATAGAGACGGAGACCTGGGCATGGCAGAGAACCAGGCTGGAGCTGCGGTGCTCTGGGAGCTGTCTGAAACCTTATCCCTCCGAGCCGCACTCCACTGGAAAAAGAAAAAGAAGGAGCGAGACAGCCTGGCATATATGAACCTCTTCATTTAAAGCAAGAAATGTGTATTATAACTCATAAATAAGCTGTTGGAGAAGACAAGAGTTAGCAGGAACCACAATAAATGCCCACCGTACAGCAGTCAAAAACATATTAATGCTCAGGCTGTGACAGATGCTCACTACAAAGCACCTCCTACTGGTCGACTGTTGGAGCAAAACATTGAACAGTCCCGGCAGTGAGAAGGATATTGGCTTCCTCTGCGGTCTATTTGCCTTCCTGAGCTGCTCTTGGCTCTCACAAAGATTAAGTCAACTAAAGAAACAAGAAAGGTGAGACCTGAGGCAGACGTAAAGTGTGCCCATGTTGAAGTGATGGTATAACGTGCTGAGGAAGGAAGAACAGGCAATCTCAGGGTGTTTCATAAACAGATTCCCAAGTGGAGCTGAAACAATGCAGACAATAAGTTTGTCTGGGGAGAAATCGAAAGGCAGGTCCTGCAATCAAAGATAATAAAGTATGTAATATGCGTCTGTGTGTGCTTGTGCATTTGTGTGTGTGTGTGTGTGGCTGAGAGAGGTGCTTTGACCTCGGTCAAGTCACTTGACTTCTCGGCACCTCTGCCTACCCCAGCTGTATCAACACATCCTCGCTCTACCCAGGCAGTAGGCCGGCGGTGTGTCAGGAGCCTGGCTTCAGCCCATCACACAGAGACTGACTGGGTGTTTGTGTGTGTATGGGGGGGAGGGCGTTGGGGGGGGCAGAGGGACCTGCACCCCTCACCACAACTCCACTCTATGGAATTCTAATTATTCCTCTCCACCCCACATCCCCCACTGGCAACCATGCCCTGAGTAAACAAGCAGCTGGGGTCAGGGGCAAAGCAATCAGCACGACTGGGTAGCTCTTAATGGATTGCTGTGTTTGCTGAAACAGGTGGCTTGGTGGTGCCTCAGGATCAATATGGCATCAATAGCTGACCGCTCACGGCTATTGCAACAATACAAGAAAGCAGTGAAGATATTTGTACTTCTTTCTTTGGCCAAAAAAAGACTTTCTCAAATGTCAATATGATCCAGTGTGATTTTTCTTTGTGTTTTATTTAGTGTAAATCCTTCAGTAGGTGCAGGCACACACGATTGCCGTTTCCCCCTTCACATTTCTGTGAGACTGACCCTGGTTCCAGTCCTGTGGCTGGACAGAGCGACTCCCTCACTACGACAACACAGCAGCTCCAGACTGAACTGAATTTGCTCAAACTGCCACCCAGTATTCGTCACACAATCCTTTCCTTACCCACCTGAGAATTCAGTAACGTATATAGTAGTCCCCGTATCATGCTTCACTTCCGCTAGAGTCATTGCCAAATTCAATATGAAAGGTAGCCGGAAGAGGATGTGGATATGGGTGGAGGGAGCGAGTGGAAGAGGTGGACGGTGGAAGGGGGTGTTCGTCTAGACATATAATATGAATACCAGAAATCTGAGGCATATGGTGTATCTCGCCTTTGGATGACAGCGAGGGCAGAAACACACCTCTATTATCACACAAAGTAAGAGTGGAAAAGCTGATAGAATGAACAATTTACATTCATCTACAGATAAAAATATGGCCAAAGCATAGCTTTCAGCTCTCTGGCACTAGAACTCTTCTTTTAAGTGCTTACACTGAAATTCACATAAACAAACCTCTCTTTTTCACTTCTCTGACACCAAGTCTGAGTTCAGACGGATTCATGAAGATTTGACTTGAAATGCTCCTCCAAAGTCAAAAACAACCGTTTGTGACTTTAGCTTCATTCCTTTACTGCTTTTACCAGTATTGAACTCATTTGTCAAGTTAACAGCACACTACTCTCATTTTAAAGGGTGATACAAATGTCACACCACGGGAGGCTGTAGTCTTTCTACAAAGGCAGTCCTCCTCCCACCCAGAATGAGCAGCTGCTGAAAAATATGATGCATGTTTAATTTCTATCCAGTGGGTCCCTCTGCAAATGGACTTAAGATGTTGGATGCCCTTAAAGCTGACATTAAGAGAAAAAAAAGCCTGCTACTTTGCTAATCCTCTCTGAACCTCTAATATCATTACTGCGGTAAATTCATCTTGGGGGAGGAGGAATGAATGGGTCTCTTTGTTTTATTATTATTATTTCTGGCACAGAGAACCACACACACGTCTGTGCAGTGCTGACCAGAGGTCTATACCCAGATGGCAATGGTGCTACAACATATTTTACAACAAACACATCTTTCAGGCTTTCTAGCTAGCACCGGCTTGACTATGGGCTGGGACAAGGGCCAAACAATGCATTACCTCTCACCCCCTAACCTCCACCGCTCCCATTCCACATAGTTATCCCTGCTCTGAACAGGAGCATCCCAATCCCCAGGCTGATTTACTGTCCGAGGGATGCTATGGGTTTGCTCCAGAGTACACAGAAGCCACAGTGGGACACGGCGTGTAGAGAGGTTTCCTTTTACACTATGGCACAATCTATAGGGGAAAAAGGTAAAATTCAAACCTTTAATTGCTTATCGAATTATTACATGCTTGCCACTGGATACCAAACGACTATTTGGAGTTGAAAGCATCGGTGGGGCCCCCGGGGCTCGGGCGTGCGGTTCTGGACTTTAAACGGCCTCCACAGTGTTCACTCTGTGTTCTGACAGCTGGCAGAGGGAAAAATTAACCTGGCAGAAACCTGCTCTCCACAAAAAAAGCAGTCAATAACAGGAACTCAATCATAACTGCCCTGGTTTCCGGTAAGCTATGCACTCTGGACTGCCTGGTCTGACAGAGGCTGGCTTGCTGAAAGGCTGGCTGGCTGAGTGCTGGCCTCCACCACAGAACGGAGAACTCTTAGTTGGCTCTGTTGGACCACACTCATTTGTACCTCATCTGAATGAGGTTTCGTCTTTTATTCAGCTGGGTAAAAAAATGTGCCGAACACTGCCCGGTGATTTGCCAAAGAAAGTATTGAGCCCCAGCCTTGAGTCAGGTTAATGCAACATAAAGTAGATATTTGATTTATCCTGTGCTTGTTTTTCAAGACACAAGAAGTGATTAAAATAGAACATTATTAGAAACAGACCTTCTCTGTCTTCAGAATATAGGAATATAAAACAGTCACTTCTCAACAGGATTTTTTTGTGATACTCATTTGGATTGTTAGACTAATTCTGTTTTTTGAAGCAGGGTTTTTGTGGGGTTTCATGTAGGACTTCTGATCGTGGAAATATATATTTGCATATTTATATGTATTTATATTTATTGATCATTGACAACCAAAATTCTGATCATGTGCATATACCTGAAATAGATGTTGAACCATTCACAGTAACTCAACATGAGTTGAAGTTTAATATATAAATTAAAAAAAATAATAAATACATAGGCAAATTAGCAGCTGTGCAATCAATGAAACACAAGTCTAACTACTTAAGTTTTACTTACTTTGCACAGATAACATTCTGCTACAACATTTGGACTTTTTTACAACATACACCTGACATATGATTGCATTTTATCAGTTTTACTTGAGAGTAATGGGTGTCACCGTGTCACTGCAACTCTCTTCCCCTTCTATCCATACACCTGTGTTAATTAGCTCCTCTCATTTCTACTATGATTATAGCTGGTTGGCTGCGAGAATAAACTGGCATCGCTGTGTGTTAGTTTAGAGGTCTAGTCTAACATTCTACATTTTAAACACAAACCGCAGCTGTATTTACAACAAAGCTAACATTAACTATCTATGACACACCAACAACAACGTTACCTCTCGCGAACAGCTAACAGGTGCATTCCTCAACATTGTTGGGCCGTCGCGGCTTCATCACATTACGCTAACTACCGCTTCTACTTGTTATTAATCAAGCATTTAACTCATATTTTAAGCGCTTATATCATATGTTAAATTATTTGTGAATTCACAGTCTCGACTTTCCACATCCCTGCATTTATTTTGGCATAGGAGTCCAAAAACATCAAAGTCTACTTGAGGAAAACCTGCCAGTGATGGAGAGAGTGAGAGGGGGATTGAATGTGAGGAAGGAGGAAAGGAGGAATCCTATAGAAGTCAAGAGCGGTGATTAGCTGGGAAAATGACATTAAGTGAATGTCAGTCATCCCAGCTTCATGTCTCAGCCATATTTTTTTATCAGTTAGGTTGAAAAAAGAAAACAGGCATATTTTAGAGTAGCAACACATGCTAGTGTACATATATCAAAACACAGCGTTTCTATACAAAATGTCTAGAGGTTGATCTATGGTGTTGATCTGACTCCGTAGATTATGGACAGGAAAATACATTTGTGATCATCCATGTTTATTATTTACAAGTCGTGACATATATTTGTGAAGCTTGTTTTGTGCATTTATTTATTTTTGAGACAAATCTGACATATTGGCCAGTCTGCAATAAGATGCACAAATCCATTTACTTTGCCACAAGCAACATGAGAGTCGGGAAGGAACCTCTTGTAGTATTGCACCCGACTACCACACATGCACAACCTTTCGTCACACCCAACAGAGATGGCAGTGTGTGCCATAGCAGAAGTGGGCTTGAGGCACATGTAGCAGCACACGTGGCACCTAATGTCACAGCTAGTAAACCTCCAGAGTGACAAGCATTGTTGGCGGGGTGGCCCTCCACGCTCGGATTCCACAGAGCCTGTCATCACCTCCACCTTGTTTAGTCTAAGTGTCACTGTCTATCAGCTCACCGTAACACAGAAATATTCCTCTTTTTCCTACAGACAAGGAAGGAGACAGTACTGTGAGAATCAAATCCAGAAGGGAGAGGTGAGAGAGACTAGAAAGATATCATATTTAGGTGAGTTTTATGGGAAAGCTGGGTATTTCTCCATATAGACATTTATGTTTTATTTTATTTTTTTAAAAAGACAAACTTCTAGGGAACTGCTTTTTATACAAAATCAGACCTTCTGTGCTATATTCAGTGTGGTTTCATTCAGTAGAGGCTGATTTTGATCCCTGTTAAGAGATCTGCAAAGTCGGCACTGCTGAATTGTACATGACATGGCAACTTCAGAGGAAGCGAAGGCAAAAAATTCCCCATGATTCATTCCACCTCAGATCTACGGAAGTAAATGAGAGCTAAAAGCCCTACACCCTTTTCCTCTTTGCCAAAAACCCTTTAGCTGATTATCAAATCCAAGAAACCCAAGTTAGTGTCCTTGTAGAGAACCAGCTTCGTCCCGAACTGTCTTGGGGAGAACAAACTTCTCAAGAAGAACAGAGAACCCATCTTTACAGTTTCAGATGGACTGAAAGATAAAAAATATCTTTACAGTTTGAGATGGGCTGTGTGTTTGATGTCACATGATCAATTAAAACACACACGTATTCATTTTCCCATCTGTTTCAACTGTTCTCACAATGAATCTTGGGGATTATCATCCAAGTCATCATCCTCTGCATTCTTAGTTAGCAAGTAAATTTCAGGGACTTTTATCCGTCCTCCATCTTTGGCATTCCTTTGTTTTGGAATCATACTTCAGCTGTTAGATATGTCATCACACAAGAACACATAAGTAGGCTACACATTTTACCTTTTGTCATCATGGCAGCCAGCAGTCTGCCCCTGTTTTCACTTTGTATTGTTTGGATGATTTTATTCTGCTCTGCTACTGGTGGTTCTATACACTTTCATGTTGGAATACGTTTAAGTGTGTTTAAAGCCTCATTTGGACAGAGGTAGAATTACAGGCTAACGAGGATAATTAAGTATTTGCCATACATGTCTTACTTTACTCATCACTCCAGATGTTTTCTTAGCGAATGCCAAATTAGAGGTGCATAATATGGTTGGACCTTCCTAGATACAAATGTCATTGTGGGTAAAGCCTGTAGTTGCTTCTGATGCAAACAGTGCTTGAAAGTTCAACGTGGACTATTGTCACTTCCACTGTGGTTCCACATCCTGGTTTAGCCTACAGATAGAATACTTGCCTGTATCTGCAGAGTGTGTCCTGTGTGTAAGTGGGTTCAGACCACTTAAATTAGCAAAACCCTCCTCAAATGATTCCATGTCGGCCTTTCTTCACTTTCATGAAATTGCACCATCGCAGTAACACGACTGGCACCCAAATCATCTGCAAAGAAGTTGAAGCACAACTGGTTGGGACTAGAATTATCAGACCACCTGCAAGGATGCTGAAAAACATAGGGTTATTTGGGCCAGAATTAATGCTGGGGTCGACGGGAAAAATCACTGACACGGTCACTCAGGATGGGATTAAAATAAACAATTAGCTCAAGTATAATTACAATTTCCCTACTGACCCTGGACAAATGAATGTTGTCTGAATGGGAATTATATGGGTAGCCTATTATAGCATGTAATTTGATTTGATTTTGATCTGATTTTTTTTTTATCCATTTAGTTTAAAAATATCTCATCAATTGCACAGAGTCTACTAAGACATAAAACATAGGATTAACTTTTGCTAGGCAGCTAACGTTGTTGTTATGTTAGAATTATCAGTGCAGCCTGTAGGAGAAAGCTAATTACCAGTGCAGCTTTTATTTTGCTTGGGTTTTTAGAAGAAAGGAAGAACATGAACACTTTGCAGGAAATTCCAAAGTTGGTGAAATTGCTTCTCAGTGCACAGTGAAGAGACTACAGGGCCTCAGGTACCTGAACAGCTGCCGGAGCAGGGAGAAGGGCTTAGGTATGACCCCTCTGGAATGAAGCACAGCCTCTGTGTCCCTCTTGCTCCCCAAGTCATTAACACCTAGTTATGAGATGTCATCTAGGCGCCACCCGCTGGCAGAAGGCCTCATCTGCGCTTAGCAACAGCTTATCAGCACAAAATATTTTCAGTCTCCCTGCCTGTTCCCGTCTCAGATGATTGTTGCTTCTTCAGACGTAAAATCAGTGTCTGAAGTTTGAATAGGGCTTTGAAATAAACTGATACAGCTCCCACAATTGCGCCCTCAACCTCCAACACACACACAAACACACACACATACAGACCACCACCACTCTCTATCTCTCCTCTCTCTCACACTCTTTCTTGACCTCTCCATGCTCAGAGCCATGGCTTCAGGACTAATTGAATAAGCAGCGACCCTGTGGACCGCCTCTCTGAGGGACCAGGATATGATCTCAAAAGAGCACTCCTCTCAGGGCAAACACAGCCAATTTAGAGCCATTTCATGCTCTGTGCTCCAGCAGCACGGAGGCCACACACACCAGAAGAGAAGTAATTCATGGGCTCTCAAATCAGCCGTGCTTTAAATTCTGGTCGTTCTCTTATGAAACACAGCTGTTAATTCCCCCTGTCTGCCCCTCGCCTCCCCCTTTCCTGAGTCAAATCCTGCAGAGGTCATTAATTACCAAAAACTATCTTGACATGCATGAATGAATGTACTCTGCACACCTGAACTGCATGTGCTTATGTGACAAAGTATGAATGTTAAGTACTTATCAAGTTTAGGATCACCCCCCATTCACAAGTGAAACATCGTCACGTTTTTAATAATAATAACCAGTGAGCAGATCAGTTGTAATTTTGACCATTTATATCTGTTGATGGTAATATGATTATATTTCAAGTATCAGCGTCCTTTGAGTCACCCGGCAGTAACCCCTCTAATGCCTTCACCTCTTTGGCCCCATGCCAAGGCTCTGTTTCATCAAATGAATTGCCTGAATCTCATTGTTAATGATGCTTGCATCCATTACATTCAAGTCCCCACTGTGGACTGTTTGTAATTCCAAAAACTGAAAGGATTTTGTGTATAGATAAGAAGACCCGGGGGCCACAATTATATTAAAAAACTCCTGCGGTCTGTGAGTAACGCAGTTGTGATATCAGCAGAATGACTCTCCAGACTCCATGCCATGGCTCGCTTTGCTCACATTGCGGTCAGATGTCCTTGTGATTCATGCTGAAAATAGTTTAGAAAATCCTCTTTATTTCATCTTAATTGCAACAAATTGACTCCTTAATTGAAACCATAGACATATGAGAAAAATCTGATCATGCTGTCAGGCAAATATTAATTTTCCAACCTATCAATGGGGAAGTTCTCTAATCCTCCAATCTCTTGGCCTTTTTACCTGTCTGCAATTCCTTTGGCTTTTCACTCTCTGACTTCAGCATGAAATTCATAAACATTCTCATCATATTAAACAGCATTTCTGGGGCTTTAGGATTCAGAGGAAGCAAGTCAAACAGTGTGTGTTTTATTACATGCCTCAATAATCCAGGAAAGGGGAAGCACATGTCCTGGTGAAATACGATCGAATTCAGATTATCAGTTTAAATTTTGCTCCGTTCTTAACATCTCACATAAAATGAATCGTATAAAAGTCTGTCCTGATTTAGTCTATGCATTATTTGTTATGCAGAGGCTTCTTCTTCTGCGAGTGGCCAATCCAGTAGTTTATGCCTGCCTTTCTTTTTCCAGCTGCCTATTAGGATTGTGGCTTCCCCTGTGGTGGTGTATTTCTCCCCCCAGCCAGAAAGAGAAGTGTGTCATTAGTTCACCAGACCTGCCATTGCTGTCAAAATTGGAGTGGGGAGTAGATCTATTAGATACCTATATTTCCTGGTAGAGCGGGCTCCATCTCTCCCTTCCCCCTTGGCACATTAAATAGAGAGACAAAACCCAGATGACTGGTTACGAATCTATGAAAACATAGACTAAGTACACTGCTTTGGATGTGGATTCTAAAAGAAAATAATGAAAAAGCCACTGGTGGAAAAAATTGTTTCTCAAAGGACAATTCAATTGAGAAGACACAGTTTGCTGTCACGGCTGGCTATTATGCTAATTATAGATGGGGTTTTTTTTCTTTTTACTGTTGCTGTTGATTTCATTTGTTTTATATCATTGCCATTGAGTTTAATTTGGAGAACCATTATGAAGCTACAAAAGAGATATTTTTTTGGCAAGAATGGAACTTTCATCACTTTCATCTTCCTCACAAATAAGGGCAAGGGCAAGTAAATCCCATTTTAGTTCACAAGCCTGCCATACATCAGTGACGGTCCCAGTTGCTAATCTTCTGTTTGATTTCACCTCATCTATCTTTATCATGAGAGTCAAAAAACAGTTGGAAACTATCTATGCTATTTAGTAGCGTAGATGGGTTTCAGTTCCACGATGGAGCAAGCTTGATACTTTAAGTAGCAGAGGGAATGGTGCAAGAAAGATTTGTAATAAAAGTCTGCTCAGGTAAATCACTTTTCAACCTGTCATCACCCGCAAGGGTAATATTATTGGAAACAGGCGGTGTGTATAGCATGTGGATACTGGCTACTCGTTTCACGGTCCCTCAAGAATTGGGCACTGGTGAATTCCACACTTCTTTATAAATTATCTATAAAGTGCATTTTGGCAGACAGTGTGATGTCTTTTTCCACAGAAAAACTATTTGATCGCGTATCACCCCTTTCTGGGTGAACTCAAAATTGCATTTTATAGTAGCTTTCAGTTGACCTTAGTTATCTGAGCACAAAACCCCCAAAACTGAAAGCTGGGTATGTGGAGAGTACAGATAATGGACTAATACTGTTGCACACTGAAATAGGCCTATTACCAATTAAATAAGTCAAAATAATCAACTCTAAATAATTAGCATCTAGTGAAAAAGCAAAGTTTATGCTCTCATAAAATTAATTCCCCAGTGCTTTGACTACCCCTTCTGTCTGGCCAAAGCCTATCCACTAAGCCGAGTCTCATGGCGGTCCACTGTGTGTGTGAGCTCCGAATCTGCAGGCTTTACAGGCTTTCCTCTTCCCCAGGCAGGGCGGAGAGGCTGCTGACTCCACATTCTCATCCCTCTATCCCTCCCTCCATCCCTCCATCCCCCAGTGTCCTGTTTACTCTCTGCAGGCCCTGCGGCGGTGCCACCTCGGAGGCACTCCAGACCACCAAGGTCCTGGCGGCTGCCTTGGATTGGCCAGCGACAGCCCTCGCCATGGGAACAACAGGGAGAGGTGCTGGAGTGGGTGGAGGAGTGGCGCTGACGGTGGCTTAGTGGTAGGGATTTTTTACGCTGTGGACCGGGCAGGAGAGTGAAGGTATGATTAAATTTGGCCAGTCCTTGACATTCATAAAATATAGGGATGCTATTGAGAGTGCAGTGTGTGGTAAAGTGACCTCTAGTAAGGCTCCAGGGCATCTCTGGTTTTTTGTATTCCTGAGCTTTCCAGTTGTTGTGAACCACAACAAAAGATACACTGAAAATATTATAAAATATTACCGAAAAGAAATGCCATTTTCCTGCGAGTCTGGAGAAAATAAACCTTTTAATGAAGATGTTGTGCTTCTCAGTTACACAGGCACTGAATATGAACGGTTTCTTCTCGCAGACCCTACCATTACATTTTGTTACAGCTCCGGTTGGCAGGCAGCTTTCATACCATCCTCCTTAAATTTCCTCTATAGCCATGACTGTAATGGGAGATGTTATTTTTGACACTTGGAGAAAACAGGAGGTCGTGTTGGCCTAATAAAGTAACGGGATTCTTTCCAGAGCCTCGGTCGCCCTCTGCTGGTAAAAGAGAGCAGTGATCTCCTCTGCCTGTCAGCATTCTGGTGTGTTTGCACATGAACTATAGCCTACCACAAATGTAGCCACAGCAAGCTCCATCATGATATCTATTTTTGCCCGACGCAGCATGGGTGGTCCCCTTTACATTGTTGAACTCTGTGACAGCGGGCCCATGTGAATGCAAAAAGCAAGCGCTGGTCCAATCATGGGCCGTAAAACGAGTTCTGCTTAGGTCAGTCTGTCAGCGACCCATCAAAGCAAACAGCACCGGCCAAGCAGCGCATATACAGCTATGGAGGGGTTTTCTCGAAATGCTCACTGGCAGAACATTGTATTCTCTGCAAGAAGGCTGCCATTGTGGAATGATGAGGGAGTAAAGGGGGATATTGGTTTCTGCTTTGGAAGAGTTGCATATGAGGTGTTCAAGGGCTGCCTTGGGGGGGGGGGGGGGGGGGGCAGACGTCCAGACAGGGATAAAAAAGAGGGAGAAAAGAGGAAAGGGCTGTGGGGTGGGGGTTGAGGGATACAGGTGTGCGTGCGTTAGCCTCAACATGGAGCCACTCTGCACTAATTTTCTGCTGAGTTTCTGGAAAGTGGGTTCCAGCGCCGGGGCAATCAGGAGAGTGTTTTCCCCATGCTGATGTGTGCTGATGTGAGCTCCGCGGGCCTGCAGGTCCTGATGGCCTCTCTCTGTCAGACTGGAGAGAAGGGGGGGGGGGGGGGGTAAGAGCACCAACCGACTTTGAACACCACCCAAAGGGGTTTAAAGGCATAAAAATGGACTGTAGGATACTGGACTTTATCCCCCTAAGATTCCCTTATTCCTCTACTGATCATTCCTTGCTCATCTCCCAAGATAGGAAGTGTCCCAGCCTGCGCTATCAGTGCGGCTGTCTTTTTTTGCTCAGATTTTCATGGTACCAACTCTACCAGGAAACAAAAAAGGTTTCTAAAAATAAACCACACACCTTTCAGCAGAAAAAAAAAAGTGAAGGAATGCATTCAAGCCTCTTAGGAGAAACTAGCCAAAACTGAAACAAAACCTGGAACAGTGAGGAGAAATGGGGGGAATTTTGGGCCCTGACTCAAAAGTGTTTGTGTAGGGTCTTCAAGATTTTGACAGCCACAGGATGTGTGTGGGCCATTGTTAGTCACTCCAGGTCCTACCTCAGTGCTACAGCTTCCTCCTCTCCCACCAAGCTCCATGCCACACACACACACACACACACACACACACACATTGGCATACATCGATCAAGACTCTCCACATCTTCTGTCACATCAGTAGTTATTTAAAAGAAAATTGGCCATTTTATTATTTTCATACTCATAATAATGATTTGTAATTACAGAAGGACACATAGGCCTGGTCATTTGAGATAGAATGGGCTGGTTTTACCACTTCCTTCAGACCTTTATACTGCATTTATGAATCAGTAGTCTACTTGAATGAGAGTAAATTGCAGAAGTGAATTTTGAGTGAAAATGAGACAGACAGACAGACATACTGTAATTGAGCCAAATTAATATTTAGAAGACAAGAAAGATGTTGAAAAAAACACAGGTAGAAGCGTTTAGATAAAAAAAAAAACAGCTATGGAACATGGCCAAATAGATAACAAACACATTTCCAAATTAGATGCCTGAAATATAATTTAGAAAAAAAACTTACAAACAATATTTTATATCTATTTAATTGTAAGCATATGTGTGAAATACTCAACTACAGTTTTAATGATTTTACATGAATAGGTGAAAGTCAGTGGGGTGTGTAAATTTTGTGCTTTGCCCAAACTGGTTGCAAAAGAAAACATGATAATATAAAGTGAGAAAGAAAGTATATAAAAAGAAAGTATAGGAAGTATGTAAGCTCGGACATTCATCCATTCAAAGAGGAGCAAGCAAAACTTTTCTGTAGGACTTTTTCTAGTATTGCATCTTAAGTTCTTCTGATGGCACTAAGTAAGTAAGTCTTGATTTGTAAAATGACTTATTGCCACAAACTATAATGTTATAGTTGCTAAATTCAATACCAGACATCAACGATATGTCAAAAATGTATGTTTGTGCGCGTGTGTGTGTGTGTGTGTGTGTGTGTGTGTGTGTGTGTGAGTGTGTGTGCTTACACATATATTTTATATGTGTGAATATACAGTATATACAGCCCAATATTATATCTAATAGAGTTCTAATACTGTAAAATGCAGAAGCTTCATTACAAATCATGACAGATTTGAACTACTGTAAAGAATTCAATAGATATTTTATATTTATGACATTTATGTTAAAAAATTATTGTTAAAATATTATAATACATCACTGCTGTCATGAACATCAACCTGATAGTATTTCCCAACTGCAGTAAACCCCTGACCCTACCAGTAACAACATGAACATCATCCAAAACGCCCCTGAATAGTCACAGACATAGTAAATCTTTTTTGTCTGTGCTGCCTGCCACACAACACATAAAATGTCTCCCTCAAAATGGGCTCTTTGTGTGGTCAAGTGAATATGGCCTGAAGAATGAACCGCAGCGCTGTGGCTCCTTTCCTGTTTCCCCTGTCTAAAAGGAGACTGGACTGAAACGGAGACTGGACCAGAAATGCCAGCCCGAGAAAAGACCAGCAATGAATTTCTAGCTTAATCTGATAGGTCACTGTGGCCAAATATCTGTGATTCCACACAAGGCTCACCATCCCACCACATCCTGAAGCAAATCCTAACATGCATTGTCATCACTTGACTAATCACATCTAATATGGTTAATGCAGCTGCACATCTGGAACAGTACAAACGAGGCTATCTGGCTGCTGTGAAAGACAAATTGTTAGGAGTAAAATTAAATCATTTAAATCCAGTGACACTGAAGGTACATCTTCACCTCACACTCTGACCTGTCTCTCTTGTTTTTTAGGCTTGTGTCATCCATCGCCTCGGCTCCTTGAAGAATCCTCCTCTCCTGTCTTGAGTTCCATCGTGGGAAACGTTTCACACTACAATAGCAGCAGTCGCCCGGGTTGCCATTGGGTGCCTTGCGTGGTGTTTTTGTTGGCCATGGGAGCTGTTTTTGGGAGTCAGACAGAGAACAGGCTAAGGGTCTTTTCCCCTCTGTACGGTCCCTGCTGCAGTGAGACCGAGGCTCAGCTCATCGATCACTCAGCGCTGGAGGGAGGACAGACTCGGTGGGTGGGATGGGAGGACATAACTCGGAGATGTATGGATATGTATGTGCTTTATGTACGTACAGTATGTGCTATACTGTACGTGCATGTTATGTAGATAAAGGGGATGCAATAAAACATGACAAAGGGGGAGATGTTGTGCGCAGGATAAGTAGATGTTTGACTTGGTGGGGGTCAAGGAGGAGTTCATTTGTCTGGGTGGAAAGTTAAGAGTTCTGAGCTGATAAAACATGTATAAACGTGTGCATGTTGGTACGCCCACGCCTGCACACAAGCAAGGTTGTGTGAACACACTAACACATTCACACACTCAGGCACATACAAACAGACACAGAGTGCATGCTCCTTTAGTGTGACTGAGTAAGAAGCTTGGCTCCGTTTAGTTCCTTCAGCAAGGACCGTTCAGCAAGAACAGAGTGAAACACACACACACACACACACACACACAAACTGAGGCCTGATGGATTACGGGTCTCTCCGCCATAGAGGCCTCTCAGCAGGGCTGGCAGACTGAACAGAGACCCCGTGCAGGCCGAGGGGTGAGCCAGAGGGACGAGTAAATACAAAGCTGATGGAGAGGGCCCCATTGTGGGACTGCCTAACCAGCAGTAGGGCCCAACCTGGAGATGATATGGAGCCAAGCAGATGACCCAGCAGCGGGGAACCTCTCAGATCATTAAAGGCTTCAGCATGGCCATTTGATCAGTGTTGAAACCACTGACTGAAAACACTGGACACAGCAAGTTGCTGTGTTCCCCCCCTCGTCTGAAAATCAATCTGTGTGTGGGTGGGAGACTGCTGTTTTCATTTCAAAAGTCATGTTGTATTCCTTTTTGAAAAGCCTCTCGCTTACAGTATAAAAGTATAGGGCACATGTGGACCAACCACATTATTATTGATGTCTGGCAATGTGGTTGCCCGATGATATTAATAGTTCATCCTCCTAATCATGGTGGTCAAATGCATTAGACTAATTAGATACTAGACCTAATTATAGAACATGGTAAACCACTGGCCATGATGTCTCTATGAGAGAAGGCCCTTCATAAAGACGTCAGTGATATCCAGGTTAAAGGTGATTAATGTAGAGGCGGCTGGAAAGGGTTAATTGGACATTGCAGTGTCGTCGGTGGCAAACCTCAGCGGTGTTAAAAACAGATCACTCACCCAGCATGTTCCCACCGCTGGACGTGGCGACACGTGTACCGCCATTAACTGAACATAAACGTGGTCTGTTCCCCCCACGCAAATCAGAACCACCTGCCCCCGGGCCTGAGAACCGCCCGCTCCTCTCTCCGGACCTCCTTGGAGAGAGAGAGCGCCTCTTGTTTGGACAAATGTCGGGGCCAGCTCCGGGGCTTTTACATGAAACAAAGAATGGAGCGGGGAATCTTCTCCTTCAGCGTACCCTCCTCCAACCCCGGCCATGTCTCCTCCCTTCTGAGCAGGCCCGATATTTTTTAATTACGCGCAGGAAACTCCTGTTACAAAGGACACTTTCTTAGTCAATCTGCAGGGAGGCTTTGAAGGGTTGTGGGGTCTCTCTCTCTCTCTCTCTCTCTCTCTCTCTCTCTCTCTGTCTCTCTCTTTCTCTTTCTCTCTCTCTCTCTCTCTACATCCTTCTCACCGAGTGTGTGTGTGTGTGTGTGTGTGTGTGTGTGTGTGTGTGTGTGTGTGTGTGTGTGTGTGGGCGGTAGGTGTATCGACTGACAAACTGTGGAGCATGCCACCCAGAGCCTCGGGTCACTGCTGACAGCCTGCTTTCTCAGAGCCAAGATGGCACCTGGTATCTGAATGCACCCCCCCCTTCCCTTCCTCAACCACTAAACCTTCAGCCCCCCCCTCACCACCCCCTGCCCTGACAAAACAAACCCCCCTCTAGCCTCAGCAACAAGTATCCTGCTTATTCCCCCTCAATACCCTCAACCCCCATTAGTTTAGTTCCTAACCTCCAACAGTCTCCTACACTAAGAGATCACTGACTTGGACAGCATGCCCCTAACCCCTGCTTCTCTCTTTCGCTTTCTCTCCCGCACTCTCTCATCCTCAGATATTATGTTATAATAGTTGTTAATATTAATCATATTTCATATAGCAGGGCAACGAGGTAGACATGTCAGCAAGCTTTTTTCACCCTCGGTTTCTTTGCTCCGGTGGTCTAACTGACAGGAACTCAGGCACTATTTGTTATCTTTAGGCCCAATAAGTCCATCTGGTTTTGGTTTGGCTCCTCGAGATCGCCCCTGGAGATGTGGATGGAGGGGACTTGGGGGTAGGGTGGGAGGGTGGGAGGGGGTTCTAGGCCAGGAGGCTTTTTCTCCTCTTAAATTGAATTTCTCACCATTCCAACCTGGGCCTTGGACCAGAGATAGAGCTAGCTTCCAACCCTCAGGCTCCCAAAAAGCTATGCAAAAAAAAAATCCCTGGAAGAAATCAGTATCACCTGTTTTGCCAAATGACTGCATGTTCAGAGTAATGGCTATTAACTAAATCAGATTCCCTCTGCCTATGTTTGCAATACAGGAATGTATGAACTCTCTCTGAACCATTCTCGACATGGAACCCTTTGTGTCTGATGAAATGAAGTGTGAAAATAAACAAATAGTAGACTAAACATGGCTGTCAGTTCTCCGTAGGAAATAAGGGAGGAAAGTACTGTAAATTGATGTTTGTGGTATTTCACTTTTGTCTACAAGTGTTCAAATCTTGTTTTTAAACAATGCACACTTCTCTTATTCTCAAAGTAGCAATGCAATAAAATAACCAGGGGAGAAATAATTTAAGAAGGGCCAACCTTTGTAGCAAAGGCCCATATGATGTCACTCTGTGGACAGTGCTACATGTGCAGTAGCCCACAGGAAAACATTCGCTCTTATGCAATGAAAGACAAGATGATATTCAACCTCCTTCATCAAGTGAGACATCTTCTGCCTGTTTCCCATTGTCCAGACAGCAACTAACCGGTGGAAGAGCCATACAACGTTTAATAAACAAAGGCCAGCCCAGAATAATTAATCCATGATGCTTGGACCAGTCACCATTCACACTTAAATATTGGAATATTTTTAATATTTATTGTGATATCATTGAGATCTGCAGGCCAATAAATACTTACCTGGGCTCAAGTGTTCAAGAACCGGGCTGATTATTATCTAATGATTATTTCTCCATGTGTGGCTCAATGCAGCTAATACAGAGGAGTAGAACTGAGTGCCAAATACCAAGACAGGTCCCTCCCAGGAATAGCTGGAATATGGACAGTTGCGTATCTACCTATATCTATCCCATATATTTTGGAATTTGAGGAAATGTGTTTTTATGGTATTCTCAGATTGTTTTTACTTGAGGAAGATAAACTCTGCAGATGAATATTGATCACAGAGTGTCCTGATGATGTTTCTACGGCCAGGTTACAGTCACTGAATCTGTACTTTGTCAAGGATTTCCTCATGTATTATTTTATATACGGCAATAATGAATCCTTCATTTTGGATGTCAGAAACGCATCCTGTTATGAAGATCAAATTGAACATTTGAAGATTTACCATTTGCCATGGCAGGACTTAAGCGTTAGAATAATCATCAAGAAGATTAGGCTATATGTAATTGTTGCTTTCAAGGCCTTGAGTTTTTCCCTTAATTCTTAACGTGAAAAAGGGAAATCGAGGAAGTTTGTTTTGGTTACTTTATCTTTTATTATATTTCATTATTACAGCATTTTTGTTTCAATTGAATTTAATCTCAGACATTGTGTGAATATGCATGTATCTACAAATATGTACAAATTCCCTTCTTCACGTTCACTTTTTGAGAAGAATTCCAGTGATCCAGAAGGAGTTTATTAGGCTCAATCAGATTCAGGTCTTGACAAACTTCTTGTTGTGTGTTTGTCTCTCTCTCCCATCTCTCTTGTCACTGTTCAGCGCATACTGCATAACTCAAAAAGGAATAAAAATGAAAATAACCTGAACTATAAACTATTTTCACAGCCCTTACATTTTTATAACCATGACAGTCTCAAAGTATTGGATGTAAAAGTGGTCAACTACTGGGTTTTTATGCTTTCGGTTGGACAGTTTGCTTTTCTGGTATTTCTGTACAATTAAATACATGTTTCCCATGGTACTCCCCAATAAAGTCTGCACTTATCCCTGACTAACCCTGTGGGTTCAGTAAAATAAGACCTTACTGTATTTGAAAGGATGGAGCAGGCAAAAAGGTAAGGTATACTTTGTGGAAATTTACGTAGCTTGAAATGTACACAAGCAGCTCACAAACTCTCGTTGCTGTTTCCTCTCCGTCGTTCCTGCTCTCTCTCTCTCTCTCCTACCTTTTTTCTGTTTCTCAGCCCTTCCTGTGACCTTTCTGTTAAAATCCTCGATACACACTTTTTCCTCCAACATATCTCAGTCAAACCCCCATTCCCCCCAAACACCATCATCATCCCACACACTCAGTTTATTTTTTCAGGTGAACAAACTGAATTGAACACACTGGCTCCCTCAGTTGCTCTTTATTAGGCTCCTGGAATCATCTGTGCTTTCATCTTGTGTAAGAGGATGTATGTGCGTGTGTGTGTGTGTGTGTGTGTGTGTGTGTGTGTGTATGTGTGTGTGTGTGTGTGTGTGTGTGTGTCTGTGTGTGTTTTCAAGGTTTAAATAGCACATGGGTTGAGATTCTGATATTCTCACCAAAAATAGTTCGCTATGAGATTGTGCCAGAGACAAACATAATACTTTATAAAGCCTGTTTTTAATCACACAGAAAGAATGTTTTGCTACCAGTGACTCAGTATGAGTAGAAAGACTTTTAGTTTCTTGTGAATTGTCTAAGAACTAAATATAGACAAGAGGGCATCCTGTTGGAAATTTTGGTTGATTTTAGACTTATTGAGCTTTGGGAGTCAAGAGTTAACCTTGATTTATCGAAAGAGTGTAATATCACCTTAGGTGTATATTTAAAATTTGGAGAATTCAAGAACAATTTAAAGACGTTCCCTATTGACAAGAAGAATAGAGTTCTTCAAAAAGCGCAGCATTTTGTTTTCATTCCAATCTAAAATTAAAACAGATCTCCTTCACAGATTAGTCTCAAGGCATTTTCTTATGTGTGACATTGCAAAGGGAAACTTCACTGAGATCTCAATGCCTTTGGGTATTATATGGGGGCAAAGGTTTGAGTCAAATCCCCTCCATCCAACATGACTCCTCACCGGCCTTACAGGTCAGGACCCCTGATTCCCTTTGAAAATACACCAGATCTTAAATACGTTTTCTAAGCAACATTGCCCTTTTGATCACTATTAAGCAGTTTGACAGACAAATCGTTTTATAAAATGCACAGATGGGATTCCTATCTCTTAATCTAAATGCAGAAGATAGTCATTTATTGAGCATTGGTTTGTGCTTCTTTATTTTTTTTTATTGCCCACTACTGTGAAATTTATGACCAACTGTGTTCAGCCCCTTCAGAAATCAAGATTTATGGACATAACATGTTGTATGTTGTCAAGCTTAACTTCAAACAAAAATAATAATAATGAAAAAAACATACTCTGATTGAGGACACAATTACAGTTTAATTTATGTGTTTAATGCTACACACTTCAAAAAACGCACACTGAATATGAAAGTTTACATTCCGTTTTTAAGAGGACAATTTTTTGTAGCACTTCTTAGACAACAACTCATGTCAAATGTACCATTAAATCACACAAAACCACATGAACGTAAGATCCACAGAAGCAGTGATAAAACTTTAAGAAAATGACTGATAGAAAATTTAGGCAACAGTTGGTAGGTAGTATATTACTTTCAGTTAGCAAACCTTCACAGAAGGCAAATAAAATATGACTTTATCATGTGAAAAACTATCTAACAGTATGTTTAATTACACAACAGTGGCATGACAACTCTGTAAGCATATACAGTAAAAAAAAAGTATTGCTCTGTGTCATGTTTTGGCTTTAATAGTCGATAACTGAAAGAAAAACATGCAACCTTCAGCAAAGGACAAACAGTCATGCTAAATTTGACAAAGAATTTTCTAAATAAAACAATACAAATAACTGATAAGACTTGAATTGTTTTATTATAAAAAAAAAAGTATTCTCTTCATACACACATGGACAAAGCAGAATGAAAAAGTTAGATGGGACAAAAGGGAAAAAGCATGGGAAAAAGTATTTAAAACGACATTTTCCTATGGCTGGGACTAGGTGGGACTAGCTTCATGTATACTATGTTTAAATAAATAACATTATAAAGTGCACAGACTACAGCTCATGAAACCAACCACATAAATTCCAGTCAGGACATACATACCATACACATCCTACATTCCTATGGTGTCTATCCCCTAAGATGTGAGAAAATCTGAAACTTAATTTACTCTGTTGCACCTCTTCCATGTAGGCTTTAATACATGTATTACATTTCAGAATCTATTTACAGTTCATGTCAGAGACAAATAACACTGAATGACAATAGCAAATGAAAGGGGAGAAATGCAACACACCTTGTTACGATCATACAGTACAACTCATGCAGTAGCCTTCATACAGGAGCAGTTGAGGTACTTTTCTAAACATGTAAGTTCTTTGCACATCAGCAGAAAATGAAATGGACAGCAGCAGCAGACAATCACAGCACACTGTGCGAACCTTGTGGTTGGTGAAAGACGAGTACGGAAAGAGCTGACGAGGGTGGATCACCGGACGGATATTTGAAAGTGAAGGAGCGAGAACACTGTGCACATTCAACCTTCAAGGTAAACGTGTCACACAAAATCTACTTGATATTACACACCCAAGGATGTCTAGGTCTGATTATGACATTAGCACCGTTTTGTAATGCCATAGACCTCTAGCATTACAGCTACGAATTCAACATCACTCGAGGAAAAGACGTTTTCAGGAAAGTACAGTATGCATGATGTGATTATCCTCAATTAAACCCATATCAGCCCAATCCCCTTCCTTTCGTATATTGCTGACACTCTCCTTGAATAATTGCATTAACATAACACAGTGAATCACATGTCAGGAAAGGGTCAGTAGGGTAAATTTCGGTCAATGGCACAGGTGCACAGGTAGGCTAAGCTCTGGTAATCTACATGTACAGGAGGGTTGGTCCGAGTGGCCGCAGCTACAGCCATCACGTCATCGTAAAGCCCTAGAAGTGACAGTATGGATGGGAAAATTCAGTTTCAGAGGGCCACCATCACCATCTTTAACACACTGGCATCTCTTTCTTGCTGCTACCCTGCACAAAATTTGAGATATGCTTCCCCCTTGTGGACAGTTTGAAAGTATTCCTCTGAGGGTTGATTCAGTGATATTCTGATCTCTTCTGACAAACATACAGATTTAATTCAGACTATAATGGGTCAGTCTAACAAATTTGATTTGTGAGCTTCATAATGAAAAGAAAGACCTACCTTAAATATCTGTAGGAGGCACGCATGACGATCGCCGTGATCTGCACATAGTTTTCTGTGAAATAAAGGAGGTCAACAATTAACTATTTGGTAAAACACTATAACACATAATAAAGATTGAAAGTCTTCCTCTTTCACTAAATATTATTTTTAAACATATGTCTAATCTGGTTAAAAAAATTACATTTTATTTACTACAGTGTTGATAATAATAAAGAATATTGAATAGCATTTGCATTCTACTTTTTACTGCCACACATAAAAAGTTCAGCAATTAAAAGCTGAAATGTTAGTTCTGTACAAGTCCAAATTCTTGTTTATTATTTCAGTATTAATTGGAGGATTCAGTGGTTTAAGTTTAACAAAAGTGTATAGTATCTAAATTTATTTATGAAAGCTAACAATACAGGGCTGAGAGTGTGTGCTCTACCTTTGAATAAAGGCGGTGATGAAGGACTGGGTCAGACAGCCAAGGATGTCTCAAGGCCTCAGCGGCTCCCATCCTCCAGCTGCAGAGTGGCACAATGCCACAAGAATTACTCAGAAATATGACTAAATTATTAATTGAAATGCAAAAAGAGATGAACAGAAAGAGTGAAAGACAGAGACAGAAGATGGATACCTTTTATTGGGAACAAGGAGTTTGGTGATGAAGTCCTTGGCCTCCTTGGAAGTGTCTGTAAACTCTTCTTCCTCAAAGCTCCACCGACAGGCCAAGATATTATTCAGAGTCTCGTTGTCATCATCGCCAAGGAAGGGACAGAGACCACTGAGGCTAAGAGGAAGAGGTAGGCAATCATTAGTGTGTGTGTGTGTGTGTGTGTGTGTGTGTGTGTGTGTGCATGTGTGTGTGTGTGTGTGTGTGTGTCTGTGTGTACATGCGCATGTGTGCTTACTTACAGCATGTAGGTAATGACTCCCAGGCTCCACATGTCTGTGTTGAACGACACAAAGTCGTAGTTGATTACTTCAGGAGCAAGAAACTCTGGGGTGCCGAAATTCACTCGCAACTTCTCCCTTGGTTTATATCTAAGTGGGGACATCATGTAAGATTGTCATTGTCTAAAACTACATTTTCATTTAAGCTGTCAATGGAAGTGTTAACAATAGAACTAAATTGATGCAAATACCAATACTTACATTCTGGCAAGGCCAAAGTCGATGATCTTGATCTTATTTGTGAGTCTGCTCACACATAGAATGTTCTCTGGCTGAAATTCATAACAAAACAAAATAAACTATTCAATTGATTGATCGGTTGATTGATTGATTGACTGATTCAACTATGAGATTTTGTCAATTCTGTTCCCTGTTATACACAGTCTGAAACAAACAAAAAAAATCTCACAACAAATACTTTGTCACCTTTAGGTCTAGATGCAGGATGTACATCTTGTGCATGTGCTGCAGGCCTTCACAGATCTGCCTGATGAACACCACAGTGTCTAACTCCATAAGAGTGTAGTTCTCATCGATGATCCTGTCAAACAGCTCCCCTCCATCCACACTGCGGCAACACACAGATGCATTAAAATCTAAACAACCAGAATCTAAATAATTTTTAATCTAAGGTATTGTTTTGATTATTTTAGCAGAATTGTAGATAAGATAAGATCAATTGTTGAACAAATTCAATTAATAATTCAATCAAATGTAGTTGACAATTCCTGCTAGGCATGACTAGTTCCCACAAAAAGGACAAAATTTAAGAAAGTCAAGGACAGTGCTTTACAATCCAACTTGTCAGTGTAGCACATTCCAAATGTTTTAAATAAAGAAGAATGTACACTGAAAAAAAAATGAATATAAGGAACATACTATTCAAGTACAAGGATGATGTCACTCCTGGACTCATATGCTGCATAGAGCTGGATCAGGCTGGCATGGTCCAGTTGATTCATGACCTGGATCTCATTCTTCACCACTTCCTACCAAAAACACAGACGCAGATGAGCACAGACACAAACTCAGAGTCAGACAGACAGACAGACAGACAGACACAGACACAGACACAGACACAGACACAGACACAGACACAGACATGCATAGACACAGAAGGAGACGAGCAAAGACACAGACACAGACAAGCATAGATACAGACACAAACAAGCATAGATGTAGACACAGACACAAACAAGCACAGATGCAGACACAGACAAGCGTGCACACATGCACACGATGAGAGGTGTCAGCTGTTCCCAGCTATGAGACAATGGCTCTTCTTATAGGTCAAATATTTCTCACCTAGGTGAGAGGCATTCCTTCAGCTTCTGTTCCAAGTGGCCTTGGGGTGCTACAGTATGTACTAAAAATTGTAACTGGGCTCCTGCTTTTTATAACATGTAAAATAGCCCTCATAGAGCTATTGCGGTCATCAAAATAGGACTAATTAAATGACCGTTATACTGTATGTTATTGTGCTGTACCTTCTCTTTCTGACTCCTGGCTTTGATGACCTTGGCTGCCAAAGTGAGACCGGATGAGTTCTCAACGCATTTGTGCACCTGGCCGAAACGACCCCTTGCAGAGAAAGAAAGAAAAAGATTATCACTCTGTGCTCAAGTTCAGATTTCTGCAGCTGCACCTGTTGAGCATCCAACCTCTTCAATGTAAGCATAATCCCTGATGGAGGTCAGAGTAAGAGTTGCCAACTCTATCACCTGCAAGTCACAAATCCTAGAATGTTGCACACTGGGACACTCCCTCAACAAAACAGGTGTTAAATAGAAGTAGAAATAGTGTTTAACATTTTTTTTCCCATCCTCACTGCAAATGCAGAGCAAGTTATTTCATTAAATCTGAGTAGGGCTGCCTCTCCTCTTTGAAGATTTGGATTAACACTTAGTGATTAGCTACCAGCTGGCAGTGGGGATACAGTTTCACATACCCCAAAGTCCTAAAGTAAAAATAACTGCCGTGACTCTGAAGTTATGAACCAGGGGAGAGAAGATAAGTGGGGGGGGGGGGAGTTACGCAATTAGGCTTTATGGGGAATTGAGAACCTCTTTCTCACTCCGTCTTTGATCTGTGTCTGATCAACTAGCCATCAATAGCTTTAGGGTTTTTTTTACATTACATTTAGATTTGAACAGAAGTGCAGTACTTACCCGCCCAGGATCTCCTGCCGGTTGATGGTGTAGAAGTTGTTGATCTGGTTGGGCTTGGCTGACACAATCCGGTGAATAAAGGGAGCCGCTGGAGGAGGAGTGGTGTCTAAAGGAGGATGGAGGACATGAGAAAAGAAATAGTCTATCTTAATAAGTTAAAGAGGAGGGTGAGAACATAGAAGTTTCATCGTTAATCAGTTAGAATGTGGTTTTAG
Organism: Centroberyx affinis; assembly: GCF_046629955.1. Classification (NCBI taxonomy): domain Eukaryota; kingdom Metazoa; phylum Chordata; class Actinopteri; order Beryciformes; family Berycidae; genus Centroberyx; species Centroberyx affinis. Next base: position 70,810 of record NW_027281700.1, on the reverse strand, counting down.
ACTGACTGTCATGACTGTTATAATCAGACACACTTGTTATTTAGATATTACAGAGATGTAACCAATGATGACCAGAGGACCTAGTTCCAGACTAACACAGAGGCTTTAAATTAGTTGGCTACATACCAATTCTGTTTGTAACATAATCAATTACAATCCCAAAGTAAGCATTCTAGCATCCTCGATGAAGAAAAAGTTATCCAGACTCACCAATAAAGTAGCGCTCAGCATCTTCATCATCGGTCCTTTCTGTATCATTTTCCTCCAGCCTCGCTCTCTCCACTCTCTGTTTTAGCTCCACTTTGATTTCGACTCCATCTGCCATGAAGACGGCCCAGCCCTCAGACTCAAGGTTCTGTTCGTCCTCCTCCGTTTCCTCCTCCTTCTCCCTCTCCTCTCCCTCCTCCACTCGGCTCTTCTTGTGGTCCTCCTCTCCAGGTTCCTCCAGAGTCACATGGCGCTTACTGCTGGTGCTGGCCTCAGCCATCTGGTCCTGCTCAGCCTCCGGAGGTGGGGAGGCACCTTTGTGGTCATCACTGCTGGAACAAAGTTGAGTTTTTGTTTTGTTTTGTTTTTTTAATTGCAGTCTGTAGACTTAGATGCATAGATGTGTTTGAGGGCACCACTTAGCCAAAACATTTAAAAATGTAGAATCATTTGTCACATCATAAATGTTTGATTGACTGATAAATAGAAATATTGGGCCAATGCTCATAACAAATATGAAAAAAACATGCATACATAAGCTGTGTATGGTTCAATTTGCATGCAGTGACTTTAATGATGGGCATCAACGTAGTTCCCAATGAGTACTAACATGCAGAAAACTGTCACATAGGCTTGTTTTCATTCATAGGAATCTGAATAAATAAATGAGAATAAATAAATGAGACTCTATTGTACTGAATTACTGAATTAGAAAGAAAATAAGTAACAAAATGAAGGGATGAGCTTAATATTTTAAAAATAGACTACTTCATAGGAATGGAGTCTGTCTGAGCATCATGGGAAGCAGGGAGTTCTGGGGCTTGCGCTTCTGGTGAATCTTCCTCAGCAGTGGCACCTTCCTCTTTCTCCTTCACCTCTGGGATTTCCAGCTGCCCCTCCTCTTTCTCCTTCAGCGCATCCTCTTCATTAAGATTGGATTCCGTCTCCTTCGCAGCTGCCTCCCCCTCGCTCACCTTCTGCCCGTCCTCCTCCTCATCAACCCCCTTGGGCAAATCGTCTTTCTCAGCCACAGGAGCTTTGGAGTCTTCGCGGAGGTAGTCCAGCAAGTTGCAGCTAGAGGAACCAAGCTGCGGGTCTTCAGGCGACACGCCGGCCTCCAGATCCAGACATGCAGGGGGGAGCTGGTGACCTGATTTCTCTGCATTCTCCTTGTTGAGTTTCTCTACCTCTTCTAGAAGCAACACCTGCTTCTTCAAGGAGATAGTGTCTACAAAAGGTCCAAACAGAAGAACAGTGTATTCAGTCTCACAATCAGTTAATAATGTAATCATACTGACATGCGGCAACACTGACTGAATACTCTTGTGAAAGATAAAATGGAATGGCATGAGCCTGTCTAATATTTCACCCTGACCTTCAGATCATGGTTTCTGTGTCACAGTATACATGTTAGTAGGTTACAGTTGTATATGTGTGGCAGACGACTCTGACTGACCAAGTACCTCTCATGGAGTGGAAGCTCTGAGAACAAATCCATGCTCACGTTTATATGTTGCACTTGTTGTGAGTGTTGCTGTTGTGTCTCTCAGATTAGTTTGACTGGCTGAGGAACACTGGAGTTTAAGCATTTAGATATTTGTGTAGAGGGAATTGTGCGTTGATTCAAGCACCTGCTGTGTCTGGGGGCTTCTTCTTCTTTTGAGCTTTCAGACCCTTAAGGCTCAAACAGGGCTTCTCTTTCCCGTCTTTGCCTTTGTGGTCTTTCAGCTGTGAAATACAAAGTAGGAAAAAGTGAAAAGAGATGAAGACAATGAGAATCAATCAGTGACTGTGTATGGAGTCAAAGTAAAATATTGATATCATCACTGAGAAATGTCTCAGTTTAAATGTTTTCTTAAAGGAATACTGTGGCATTTTGAATTTTGGTTGGTTCTTCATCACCAGAAATTTGCTACATTTGGTTTGCCCTAGTGATATTACTAGCAAACAGAAAAAATGAAAGACTAGACTTTTTTTTTTTTGGCACAATGTAATCTTGCGTGGCTCTTGTGTAGCCACACAAAGCCAAATAAAATTGCTCACAATGTGACAAGTTTCTGGTGAATAAAAACAGCAAAATGTCAAGGTATCCCTTTAAGCTAAAAATATTTTGGGGGAAGAATTTGAAACCAACCTGAATCCAAAAATGCTATAGCTTTACTACAGCACAATGTGCATGCAGATAATACATAAATACACAAATGCCAATACAGATATTGACAATATGGGCAATGAACCTACAAAGTTTCCACATTTACGTGAGGCGAGGAAATGCTTTGGTCCACGGAGCTTTATCTTGGGAGAAGCCTCTTGAGCACTGGGTTCACATGCAGGAGTTATCTCTTGAGTCCCTTTAGCAGCTTTATTAGAGGTAGCGGTCTGTTAAAAAGACAAGATGGCAAAGCTTGGCAGGGTTACATGCATGCACATGGAATGGAAGAGATGTCATGTGTTAAGTAAGGATGTCAATAAGAGTGAGAGGTAAGCAATCTGATGAAAGTAGTTAGAAACAATGGTCATAAATAATATGTACACAACACTAGAAGTGAATCAAATTAATTAACGAATTAATGGATGAATGATGAATGGATGAAACAATGAAGTTAATTGGCAACATAAAAAATAACGTCCCTGTTGTCAGGGTATAGGTTAGCACTCTCTTGCTCTTCTCCATGCACACACTGACTTGGATGATGGCATGCCTTTGATTATTCATAGCAGATGGATAGACAGAGTGGCAGGGCTGTGAATTTATAGCTTATCACTTGTCATACTCAGTGATGGAACGCAATGCTGACCCTGAGCGGAAAATATTACAAGCGACCATAGACTGTTATTCAAATTTCGAAGCAGAGGGAACTCACTGAACACTCTGTGATCAGGTTAGCATGGAAAAAAAAACAGTCTTAAACGCAGGGTCTCACATTTGTTCTCTGAATGTTGTCGTGAGGTAAACACAGCGCTGCGGTGAAGCAGCGGAGATATTTTGAGTGCAGAGTTTCCACTGTGACAGCAGTGTTTTCTGGAGTACAAATTTCTGGTTGGGAGTTTGGGGACTGTGTGTAGGGGCTAGAGTAACACAAGTTACTAGACAGACATCTCACACCTCTGGAGGTGGAGGGAGATAGAGTGACCACCTGACAAGCGCTCTGACGACAACAGAAATTCCTTGAAACGAGAGTCACACGGAAGCCATCACATGGGTATGAGGTCATTAATCATAGGGAAATAATATGGCCATAAAATTCTTGTTGGAGAGTTTAGTATGATTCAAAATGGAAAACATGAATTAGCTATACAGTAAATAAATAATGCAAATACAAAAAAAACTGTAACTGTACCATTGAAAACTCTGCACTATAACACATATACTATGTATGTACATGACGTCTCAACTGCACTCTAGGTGAGTCTGCTCTTTGCTCGCAGGTTATAGATGAAAAAAGATACCACTCTGACATCCGCAGCCATGCAAGTGATGCGCATGTGCTGCTGATAACCTACTTTGGAGTATCTGTAAGTGCAGCTCGTGGCTCTACTGCCAAACAGCACTCACTGACCTTCAGAGGGCCACTCTCTGCCTTATGTTTGGATTGCGAGAGCGGCAAAAACCTCAGGTTTGATTTGGATGCGACTTTAGTGCCACAAAATGCCACAGGAAATACCTTTAAGCCCCAGGAACAAAAACAATGTAAAGTTGAATAGCTACATTTCCCTTGTTTTTGGCAGTTCAGCATCAGTCAAAGCTGAAATTTAAGACATTAAGAATTTAAATTTGACATTTGACATACCAGTACAAGGCTTTGTCCCATAGAAAGACCATCATTCTTTAGAAAGACTCTACACAGTGGAGCTATTCATCCATTAAAACTCACTGACATTATATTTACACATGTACATATTTACTCATCTGAACCTGTGCCAACAATTCTGAAACACTGCACGCAGTGTTAAATACAGACCTTTACTTGAACCTCTAAATCAAAGGTAATTCAACACCATTATCATGGCAGGACCTCCAGAGATCCAAGATTATGAAGAGCTTTTTTTGCATTGCAGGAGGTAATTTGTAGAAAGATGCATTGGATGTGTATTCAATCAAATGCCATAGACTTTAGGTAATACCCATCGCTAAAAGAGGGGACACCTAGCAATGTAAACATACTGTGTCCTTAATTGAGTCTTAATTTTCTGTGTTGTGGATGTTTAATTCCTAAAACCCCCCTGTCAGCACATTACGCAAACATAACATTGACCATAACAAGGAAAGTGAGAGAAAAACTAATATTGTGCGCACAATAGATAGATAGAAATGTAGATAGATAAAGTGAGCTACAGAGAGAAAGAGACCACTAGAGAGAGGAAGGGAGAAAGACTGACTCATCACAATCTGTTGACACCTGACTCCTGACTAGCTCTGGGGGTTAAGGCCCTTTTAGACCACAAACACTGCCGCCCCACTCCAAAAACAGCATTTCTAAACCTGGCCACTTGCATTTCACCCCTGGCCTCACACTGGCTCTCTCGTGCCCTACGGGGGTCCCACAGTGTGCCTCATGCCTAGGAAGCCATGTTGCATGGAGCATGGGTAGGGATGCAACATAGTAGAAATAGGAGTTAAGTTGCGGCTTTAAACGTGACGTGAGTGACCAAATTATTCTGCATCATTTTAGATAACTGTAAAATATATCTTTCTTAATTACTTTACCTTCAATCATCAGTTGGCCAAGTCAAAGCCCACATATTACCTATTACCCATTCTGTGGGGAATTCAAAACACAAGCCAAGCGACATTTCTAGGTAAGAGAACCCCTCTTGAGTGGTCAGCTTTGCTGCTATGATCATTTTCATGCGTATAGTGCCAAGAACACCAAGATGCTGATAAGACCTAATGATTCAAACCCAGGATGGAAAACATGTCATATCTCTTCCGACAGTGGAAATAGCAAGAGTAGTGGCCACACCTCCAGGCACTTCAAAATCTTAAACTGGCCATATGTAAAACCCCAGGGCAATGTGTGGTGGCCCAGCCTATAAACTGAAACCTATTTCTCCAAAAGCTATTTCTATACAAAAGCAACATAATCCAGCCACTTCACATTTCATTATAAATACACACTTGAAGCGGAGATCATTTTTGAGTTTGACCATGTTAGTTCAGGCTCCTAGTCTCACCTTGTCAGCCTTCTTGGCTTCTTGTTTGCCTTTATTGTCTTTGGGTTTGGAGGCCTTTCGAGTGGCAGGGCCTTTGAACATCAGCTCCATAACCTTGGAGGTCTTCACCGTCTCTCCAATGAAGCTGATCACCTGCTGCATGCTGAGGACCAGTTTCTCCATCCCTTCAAGCTTCTGAGCCTGCTGCTCTGAGCGCTGGTTAACAACCGACATGATGGAGCTCATCTCCTGACACATCTCCCTCATCTCTCCTCCCAGGACCTGTGTCTGGTTCACTACCCTGGGTGTCACATGGATCTCCTCCTTGTCAACCTTCAGATTCTCCATATCCCTTTCGATGCCATCAATGTCCTGAGACATCCCATCTAGTCGGTTGAGGACCTTTTCTTGGATGTTGATGAGCCTGTCCATCTTGCTACTCAGCGACTCGATACGATTTTGGATGAGGTCAAAGCTTGCGGTGTTGCCATCTTTCTGGTCTCCCATTGTGTTCATGACCATGGAACTCATGGCGCCAGTTGAAATAAAATCACATTAAGTCACCCACTTGAGAAAAAAAAAAGGACCAATAACGTCCGTGCAACAGACGGAAAGACTTTTTCAAAAAACGTAGCCAGCTCTACCCTTCAATGCTCCCCTTCAGTTTGCAAACTAATTAAAATATGGAAAAGTAAAAGAGAGAGAAAGAAAGAAAATCCTCTTCACAAAAAAATGACTCAATTCCAAAATCCAGTCACCAGCAATGCAGGCTTTAAATCTCTTGTATGAAACTGTAAAGAAGACTTAAAGTAAAGTTGCCCCTTTGAGCTCTGGCTAGTAGTAGTTATCCGGTCAAGAGACTTCCCTAATTCTCTCACCCTCTATCTCAGGCGCCTGCCCCTCTCCACACTAGAAATGGTATTAAGAATGGAGTAAGCCAGTCTCCCTAAATGTGAACGGGACAGCCTACGTCAGCAAGGGCCAAGTCTCCGGGGCGGGGGCTTGGCACTGCTTAGGCTGTGAGACATATGAGAGCCTTTAAATTTAAAGCCCACCACCGTCACTCGCCTGCCAGGTGTCAAACTGGTCAATGTACACAGTGCTACTTCAGCGTGCAAGTGTGACAAGGCTAATTCATCTGGTTGTTTTTCCTACTCAAATGAGGATGAAGAGACTTGTAATTTCAGTCTGACATGTCTGCTCTACATTCTTGAGTGGATCACACAGGTGTTCAGAAAATGGGAAGGGTAAAGAAGGAGGTTAGTTTTATTGTCCTTTTACTGTAAAAGGAGACATTTTGATCATCTCAAAACCAATCAAGATCAACTGAGTGAAAAGTACCACATTCCTGTGTTGACATTTTATATGAAATATATTGATGACCGTGGCATTGCATAGCCTGCCAGGATTGAGCTTTTATTCATTTGGCACTAGTATGTGACGAATGCATAATTGTTAACAATAACCATTTTGCAATGGAAATTCCCTCCTTGCTGAATACTGCGTACCTGTTGAACGCCTATAACTAGCACCCATGTGTCAGAGGAAACGTGAGGAAGCTTGTAGTTCCTGGCTAAGGGGACCTACAGTAAAATCTTTAGCCCTTCTGCTGAAAGAGGAGATGGCTGTCAGGGATGATTTATGTGATGCCTACCCACTGACAAACACATCCACCGAGAATACAGTTAAGACAGTTAGGGATCAATTTTAACTTAGCGCTTGTAATGTGACCTTAAACCATGTTGCCTATAAACCTATCAAAATATGCCTGATTTAGTCCAACAAGAGACATATGGGTTTTGAATCAACTCATAAGGTACAAACAGACATCAAACACCCATACAAACACTGTCCTAAGCAAAAGAATAATTAGGCTACATATATATTTAGTAAATACTAAATATCGGATACCGCAACACACTTCTAGTTTGTTAATCAATTTATTTCCTGCCTTCAATCTGTAGGCATTAAATGGATGTCATGTTTTCAGGTATACCACTTGTGCTGACCAAAAAGGCCACCTCAGATTATCTCCTATGACTGTGCAAACTCATGTTGTCCTCATAAATTCAGGCATGATGAGGCTAAACAGGCACCCAGCTTTGCCCAAGCCACCGTAACACATACTTTTGACAAAGGAGGCACAGGCTGCAAACTGAGCCTCAAAGGCCTAGCCAGAAATACTCCAGCACTCGCCTCACTCCAGTGGCCCATGGCAAAGGCTGGGCTCACGGGTGCAGGGTGCGATGAGAATATGGGAGATGGGGTGGAGTGGGGTTGGGTGGGTGAAAGGGGGTAACCAGTCAGCTCATGTTTCACCACAAGTCACCACACCAAGTTGAGTATCATTCTCCTCTCTCATTCAGATAAGAACCAAGGCTGTGTTCAACCTTCAATGTCTTGCCTATAGCAATGAGGCCGGTAAGAGCGGGCTGACCCCCCCCTGTATTCCCTTGTATTTTTATTTTCTTCTACGTTCACTTGCGCAAAACCTGCCGCAGGGGAGAAGACAAGTGACTCTTACAGGGCAGAAACAGATGGGAGCTGAACCAGGCATCATTCACTCAGGGAGAGAGAGAGAGGGACGCTCACACCTGTCCTTGGATGCCAACAGATGACAGGCAATTCTGACAACGTAGGTCATTTGACTCAGGTTGTGTCACTCTGAGGGGCATGGGGAGTAATCTTACTCATGCACTAGTGTGCATGGAAGAAATAGAATAGATTTTTTCCATCCAGGCAGCAAGGAGAAAGTCAAGCATTCTATACACATGTTGAAACCGTTGAACAATGTTCAACACTGTTAGATTTCTGCAACACAGCATTGTTAAAAACTACTGTTTATAGTATATCTGCTACTATAAACTACTGTTTATAGTAGCATGATATACTGTATGTGACTGTATCTGATACTCATAATGTAAATGAAAGTCTAAATTTTGCTGCATAACAAATGTTAGACTATTGCACTACCACATTATACCCTGCGTTGCATAGACCCGGGGCATTTTAAGGTCATCGAACAGAGGATATAAACAGACCTTAGGCTGGTGGGGCTTTTTACATAAAGCAGAGGTTGAGTTTATATCACTGATACTTTACAGTGAAACTAATGCTAGTGAATGTAATGGCATCATGACCAATGCTCGAAGTCCTCTCTCACCTTCTCTGCCAAGCTGAACTATGTCTTATGAATGCTCAGCCTCAGTACACTAGGTGGCAGCTGAGGAATCACTGCCCTGTCTACTGGTGCATGACTGCAATGTTGTTTGGTTAATGTGACAGCAAAAGTATCAGGATGTTTAGAAACATAATGACAAGCTCAGACAGACTACATAATCAAATAATAATCCAGTGTGTGTGTGTGTGTGTGTGTGTGTGTGTGTGTGTCCTGGTTGACCTCACAATTTCAACACCTACTGACTTGCTGAGCTCTTGAGTGAAAACATTTTAAAGGAAAATTGATATACACAGAAGGCTTAGCACCGAAATAAAGCTTTGCAAACTTATGTTCTTTAAATTTTAAACTTTTAAGGTCAACATTTCTCCTTTGCAACCTTAAAAAATGTGAAGAAAATAATAAGTTGTTGTCTATTACTACTACTATTAATTACTACATGTGTAACTATGAGAGTGTTCCAGATGGAGACATGATCATGACACACTGATGAAGGCCTGAGGCTAAAACATCTGTGTCGTTTTTCCTCCCCTGCACCATGTTAAATAAAAGATGTTAGTTAGACGTAATTTAGTCTACCAACTATTTTTTTTAGTGCAATCCACCAAACAGTGGATCTGATTGAGCGGGATGGTGTTGCTTCTCTCTACACTCTGTGATTATGAGAGCAAAAAGGCAATTAAATGTGAAATCTTACAAACAACATCTTATTCTGATCAATATAAGCTGTGTGTAGTAGTGTGACCTGTGTGGTATTAGGACATTCGCTTGGCAATCGGACAGGATGAACTGTTAAAAATGGAGCGCTGCCCCCTTAGTGAGAACACAATGTCCTGGGAAGCCCCCAGGTTGTGAGCTGTGTCCAGGGTGTCCAGTCACCTCTCCATCTGCCCTCTCACACCCCTCAGCCTGCCAACTCCGGCTATACTTTCTCTTGGAAACTAGGGGGCATAAACGTGCGTGGCAGCCATGAAACATAACTCCCGCTAATGTCTTAGGCGTCTCTTATCTTCTCTCCCCGTCAACTCATGTTTTTTCTTGGCGTGTAAACACAGTTGGCTGTCACACTTTGATAGACTTTCTGGCTTTGGATAGCAAGGTTTGCAAATTACTACATTTGATGAAATATGCTCTGATTCAATAGATCATCCTCCCATACATACATGTACATGAAAAGCAATTGCATGGATAAGGTCTGTAATGTGGAATGTAATAAATTTACAAATGATTGATGAGTTGATGAGTTATTGCCTTAGGTATAAACATCCAAATGTTGAGACATTTTATAGAATATGTGCTGATGCTGGATGTGGAATGGGACTGGTTCAAGGCAGGCGCCAACTTTATGTGCCTGGTCCATTTAATCACTCCCTAGGTTCTGTCACATTTTGAACAGCAGGTGGCACTTTTCATCCAGATAAGGAAGACGACACCAAAATTAATTATTGAATCTACAGAGCTGAAAAGTCAGATTTTACACAACATTCTTCCCTGTAACTGTGCAGTAAAAAACTTATATAATAACAATATTTATCATCTCATGAAAAAACACCTATAGTAACTACCATCATCGCACTGCTATACACAGTGTCACCAAATTATGATGCACTGTAAACAGTATGGACATGTAAGAGAATTTTACATTGAGTATATCATATAGGGTAATAAAGGTTACTGACAGGATGCTGTAAGTCACATAGGAAGAGCTTAGTCATATTAATAGTGTGGATCTCCTAAATGCCAAGAGAGGAATGGAAAGAAGAGAGGGTGAGAGGGCTTGAGCTCGTCTTTGAGGTGTACTCTAAAGGCATCAAGGACAACTTCATATAGAATGTGTGCATTTACACTCAGACAAGTGTTGTGTGTATATTTAGACTGATGCAGAGTTCCTTTAAATATGCAGTCTAACAATTTGAACCTGCGATGGTGGCTATTTTTTCTATCAGCTACATCTAATGGTTCGACAGAAACAAACAAATAACTGCAACAGGCATCCAAGAGTACAGACATGATTATATCAGACATACTGGAATGTCATGCTGCAAGCTCTCTGCACTTCTGTATCAACAAAACAGCCAATCCCACCAAAACAGCACTACTCTGCTCTGCACAGTGTGCTGGTGATGGTTTACCACTAGAGCTCACTGTATCTGCACAGTAGACTCACTCAACTCTGTCCTCTCATAAACACCACTGGCTCTTCATCTCATGTTTTATCATCATAATTCACTCCTCCCTTACTGTTGCTATCGGCAACACAGTAAAACACACATGTATCATAACTACCAGTACAATATGTCTCTCCGTTTATTCATGGGTACTGAGAATCACATTGCTGTTGAAAGTGCAAACAACCATACATTGAGCTAACTAATTGAGTTAAATTTGACATTTAGCTGGAGAACCAAATGCTCCATGGCATAATCCAGTCATACTGTGATCGTACCCTTGAGTGGCACGCAGTACAGTTGAGAAACTCAATTTCAAAATGCTGATGGTAAAATCTCCTTGGTGTGGGTGATTGTTTCAACCTGAAACAGCATAATGGAAGTTTAGGTATCTGCTGTCTTCTTTTAGCATAACATTTAAATAGCAATACAAATTAAGCCTGGCTTCTTCCGCCCCCATCCAGGCTGCAAAAATATTTTTGATGCGCATTGTCTCTGTCAAATAAACCCAATAAAGTATAGAAATGTACCGGCATTGAAAGCCTTTTTATATGAAGAGACAAGAATCTGAATATCCAATTGCACTAAATAAAATGACATTCCCTAAGAAAGGCAGCATGTGGTGCCCGTTTGCTAGCTGAGGTTATAGTAATTATAATACTGTTATTAAAGAGGAAACCCATTGCCAGCAGTTGCCATAACAGTCCCTATCAAAAGAAATGGTAGAGAGTGTACTCTACTTGAACTGCATCACAAAACTTGATGGTGTAATGAAGCACATTTGCACAAGAGCACAATGTTCCTGCTCCCTGCTGACACATACTGGGAGATTTCCAAGGCTTCAAACTCATACAAAAAACGGCTTGACAGCTCCTATAATTGTGGTATCTAATAGGACCTGTGGGCTAGATATGGCCCGAGGAAGTCAAACTCTTTTTGTGCATTAACAATAAATCATGTGTGTGCATCATAGTCTCTCCCAAGGTAACCAAGAATAATAACAATAGTCAGTCTACACACATGACTAATGGCACACAAGTGGCCTTGTATTTCCTATTATTACACCTAGGAGAAGGTGCAAACAAGGACACTAACTGTCTCAGCCAAAATGTAGGTATCTCATTACAGACAAACTAATGGCATGGCTGTAGAGATATAAAAAACAAGAGAGAGTGTTGTGCTTCACAAAATATCAGAGCTTCTATTTGACTGGCCTTTTAAAAGCACCTCTGTGGTCAATCATCAGAAGATGAAGTTCCAAGAATACAGATGTATTCTTCTGCTCAGTGCCACCCTTAACTTATATGTGTCTCCCTAACCTGACAACCAATTATAAATCTCTGCCCTGCTGTCTCCACTATCAAACACATCATGTGCTAACAGCCGCTCTTAAACTTTAACTCACTGATTATACAACTCTAGATGCCTTTCAGAGAGTATACACTGAGAGATGAAGATAGTGGGGAGGAGGAGCAAAGGGAGGAGAAAGAAAACAGGAAACAGACCAATATATACCCCAATGAAAATGTGTCTTCTGCACTGTTAATTACAATTTCAAATCACTGCTTCTCCTGCCTTATGGGACATTCCCAAGAGGAGAAGGAGATTATCAGAAGAGGGAGATTAGACAAGGTAGTACTTCATCACTTGCTGTCATCCCCTCTCAATAGAGTCCAGGCTTTTTTTCAATCAAGATCTAATGTGTTAGCAGCTCATCAAAGCATTGTTGTCAATATCCAGCGAGAGGCAATCACTGGAGAGAGACAATCCATCATAATGTAATAGAAAAAAGCAAACTGAACTCCAAACGAAATTAACAATATGGTTTTCTGTAGCATACACTGTATAGACCTGATTGTCTACAACATGCCTATGATTGGTGTTGGAAATGAAAACTTAAAACTTAACTTAAGTTATATGAAATTGTCATATACTATTTCTGAAAACATCAACCATTAAAGCAGCACATGGTCATACTAGATCTTGTGTCTTAATGACATCTCTACAGGTGTTGGTAAGTCTGCTACTCACACTTACAGTCTGAGACTTTTGCAAATGAGCTTTTATATGTAAGGCATACTCTACTGAACAATCAAAATACTCTACCTTTCCACATGTTAGAAATGAAGAGCATATAAACTAATACATGAGTAAGTACCTGAAACAATGAAAGAAAGTGGACTTTCACATCATACATTTGAGAAGTCACAACTAGCCTGGTCCAAAAAATGTCCTTGAAGAAAGGGGGAAATACTGATGGACTGGTTAAATCAAAATGTCCCTTAGTTAGGTGACACACACTACTCAGGTACCATTCAGAAAACAAGGAAAAAGAGATGTGTTAGTGTCCCGTAACCATGTCAATGTTAGTACATGGCTGTGAGTGAGAACACATACCTTTGAGTATTATTCAACAAGTGAAAAAGCCTTCTCTACCTGCATGCCAGGTGGGATGGATGCTCTGTGCCTCCTCCTGTAGCAGAGTAAATCCCACAGCCTGTGCCAGAGGTAGGAGGCCACCAGACACATGCTGCTCACCAGCCAAATGTCCCTGCCCTTGACAAAGCTCTCTGTGACTTTCATTTTGCTCTTCAGCCTTCTTCTACCTTCTCTTTGTTCTTTTCCTTCTGATTTATACCTCCAAAGTGTCTCTTGGAGCTTGGGGAGGAGACTCCCAAGTGGAGGGTCAGGAGGGATGACAGAGCGCTGATTAGGAGGGTGTTCTTGGGGTAAGGACCGCCCCGAACATGACTACACTACCTCCACAGCCTCTGTTAATGCAGTCAACCCCCACTCCCATCAGCACTCGGAGCCAAAGGACGGGCAGTTTGTCCCCATGACAAAAGAGTGACAGGTGCCAGCAAAGGGTGTCTGTGAGAAATACTCTCTCTCCAATCCCCTCCCCCCCCCCACTTCTCCCTCCCTTCTACTTCTATGGAAAAGCAGATCTTTCATTCTCTCTCCTTTCCCCCTGTATTCTCCCCCTCAGAAACTATGTGAATAAATACTACAATCAACCAAATTCCGCATTAAAACTTCAACATAGCACTGAAGTTGAAAAGAAAAAAAAAAAGATTGAAGTGAGAGATTTGTGATGATAAGGCGTCTAGAGTCCCTGTCAGCACAGACACTTGGATCGGGGTGTAAATGCCTGTGCTATTGGATTACAGTTGCAAATGTCACACAGACTGTCACATGGGGCTTTACTCCGAGCTGCTTTGATTGGATATTGGTCTTTACAATTCAGTGGAGGCAATTTTGGAATCCACTTTTATTTTTATGTGCTCTTAATTTGAGCATCAAGTGTAAATACAACAACTTACTCTAAGTAACATTGCCACATCGCCATCCAAATTAACTTTTAGTGCACAGGCTGGCATCTCTGTGGTTTTTTAAATCAATCCTTACTTAGTCTACATTGTACAGCAATGACACTTTGGGAGTGAAAGACATACAGCCGCTGGCATGGCCAAGCCTGCATCATCTGGCCAACGGTGGCACTCTGGGGGAGCAGCATAACAGGTCGTCAGGCTCTCCTGGCCTGACGACCGGCTCTGCCAAGTACAATAATGAGCTCACTTCTGGATGGGAGCTGTGCCCTCGCCGCTCTCATGAATCTGCTGGCTGCCTTGGTTGAAAACGCGAAACTGGTTTTTGATTACTTATTTACACAATGTCTCAGTTGTGCATCGTAGTAGACTACTCCGGTTGCGACTGAATATTTGAATCTTAGACTGCATGTCATATTCTATTTTTGGCGCTCCTTGGCTATCACATCGTTGGTAAATATACAAGTGATATAATGAACATATCCAAAACTATCCATTGCCCTTAACCTTTAGCACTTATGCTGCATGCTGTGTAGGTATTCAGCACTATATCATATTTATCTACTTCATCCTCTGGTAGACAAGGTGTTTTTTCACCATCTGGATAACACCTTATTTAGTCATTGCCAAAAATACCTGTGCACGTTGTATTAAACTCTCATGTTCACTACAGAGAGTGTAGTGGTGTAGTCTCAGTTGAACATCAAAGTAAGTTGTCACCCTATGGTTACTGCATTTCCATCTATGACTTGAGACTTTTGGCACCCTCTGGTGGTGCTCAGGCTGATTTAAAAAGTTTTAGATCTATGTTTTAGACCCGTGATTCTCAACCTTTTTCATATCAAGGACCCTAATTTAGTCCACATTAGAGCCACGGACCCCCATCTGATGATAATTTTGTGTCTCGGACCCAAATCTGAGAATATTTTTATTGCTAGATCATTTTTTTGTCCAGAATCCCATGACTATCTGCATTGTAGGTAGAGAGATAACAGTGAAACTATGATCACAACAGTCATTCTTCTACATTCCCTAATTGTGTTAACTTCTTGTAAATGAAATAATGCTGAAGTTTAAACATTCATCAATTTGCTGGGGACCCCCTGGAACCCCCTTTAGGACCCCTGGTGGTCCCCGGACCCCAAGTTGAGAACCACTGTTTTAGACACTGAATGTCACTGGTTAACCATATAACAGGCCTACAGTTAATGAATATGAACCTTTCTGAATCAGTGTACAACATATACATTATTAATGTGAAGTATGGTCTGAAATGTACGCAGCGGCCCTGCTGTGGATATGACAATCACATTCATACTTCTTGACATACATGTCTCTCATGTGACATTCAAAAATTTCATGGATACCTCTAGTTCAAACTTCATCTCCCAGAAGCAGCGCATGGTTTTCACCTTCTCTAAGTAGGGGAAGAAGACCAGCTGGGTTATGTTCCGGCTGCTGGCGCGCTGATGAACTGACTTCAGCTTGGTCACTTGGCTGCCAGCTCTCTCCTTATGGGCTCTCTCTGTCTTCCTGATGTGGGTGGCCACTGGTGCCTGTGTTTCGTGACTGGACCTTTTCTCTAACCTGAGAAGGAGAGAAAAACATAGAAAGGTAGATTCAAAACAGAAAAGAACAACCTCACACCCACATAAAATAAGTTGCTACAACTGACCTATGGAAGTCTGTGAGAAAACAGCAGCATAGAATCAGTAATTATTTCTTATTTTTAATGTATCTATTGTTACTTTCATTAAAATTTAAAAAAAAAATGTTTCATTTAAATGATTGATTCCTCTATGAGCTATAATCTAGCCAGCTATATGAATCCTGATGCTATCTTGTAGCAATAAGTTGCAGTCAGTGGAAACCAAAAACTACACAACCCACAATGCATTTCAACTAAACACGAGAAAGCATATCCAATAAACAAATTAAATTAAAACAAACTACCTGTAAATTTCATATTTAGAACAAATTAAAAGTCATATATAGGCGTAAAATAAAAACAACTGACTTTACTTCTGGTTACAACACGCAACACGGATACATTGTTATGGTCACATGGGTTTAGGGTCAAAAGTTTTGCGGGAAGCAAAGCAACAACATGGCGAGCGACATGACAGCTACGGCTTCGGGCTTGGTGCAATGTCCGGTTTGTTCCAAGGATTTTAACCCTTCTGCAATTAACGGACATCTCGACAGATGCTTACTGGATAATGACAGCAGTCTTTCGACAACAGAAGAGAGCGGACCACCTCTAAAGAAATCACGCATTTCTGCGGAGGCTGTTCCCAAAAGTCCCTCTGTCGTCAGCTCCTCCATGCCAGTCATGCCAGGTGCGTCGTCGTCTGCGGTATTCTCCTTGTTTCAGACCAACAAGAGTAAGGTTTCGGCTCAAAGTGAACTGAACGCATTATTTCCCAGTAGGCACAGCCCCGGCTCTGCTGTCAGCAAAGGGATTAAACGCAATTTGCAGAACGAGGCGGACCTGGGAGCAGCAGGCACAGAGAAACTGACCAGCCAACCCTCTGTACCCAGTGGATCGATAATGAAAGCATCAAACGGTGTAGCATCGTCACGGGCACTGCAAACTATCGACAAGCCTTTGGCGGAGAAACTGCGACCAAACACACTCGAGGAATATTTCGGTCAGAGCAAAGTTGTGGGCGAGCACACACTCCTCCGGTCACTTCTGGACACCCAAGAAATACCGTCTTTGATCCTCTGGGGGCCGCCGGGATGTGGAAAGGTGTGATTGACCGAGTGGCAGCTGAGATTGAGTGTCTATGTATCTCCCCACCTAGGCTCGACCGATTTTGCTTCATTTGTCCCACTGTTTCATGTGCAACGCATTGTTTCAGCAATGGTTTATTGCTTTTAAAAATCATGTTAACAGACCGATGTTAATCTTTACCGAAGCAACACTGAAACTTGAAAATCTCAACACTAGCTAGCTAAACAAAGTGGTTGCTAAGCGACACATAGGCTAAGTGCCAGTAGGAGTGGTGATTTTTAGTTAACTAGCTAATTAATAAATAAATTAACGTAATTGTTATACTGTTATAACGGGGTTTTTTTTTCTTTTCTTTTTTTAATAACCTAAACATACCCATGGGAATTGTATTCATTGTCACATTGAAGTAATTTAAATTAGTATTGAATAGAACTTGGTTCAACAGTAAGTTTAGCTGTTTGGCTTACTTGATTTGCCCTCTTCATTACTTGAGAATGTAATTCTCATAGCCAACCTTGCGCCAACTGCAGAATGTTTAACTTGCACAGTGGTAAAGTGAGCTGTATCTATGCTGAATACACAAGTCATCTACATGGATAGGCTTGAGTTATGCTGATGGCCTTGGTGAATTTTGGCTAGCTAAACTTCATGCTCTTTTTTTGTTCTCTCACTTGTAAAACAGACTGTGTTATTGCTGCTTGCTCCTCTTGGGGATAGGCATTTAATGCACTTCTCCTCAATGCATTTGATTAAAAGAGAAAGTTGGAAAGAAGTGAAAATATGCCTTTGCGGTTGGTGCTTGAGGCCTGAATACAGTATGTTAATGGTTCCTAGATATGTCCAGCTAGTATTGTGGATTGTTCTGGCCTACCTCACTTGGATTTTATCAACATGCCTTACTAACCCTCTTTAACCCCCTCTGACAGGGTTCAGGTTTCATAAGAGCATGCATAAGAGTATTTTATTTTTGGAGCGGCGTTTAAGGATTTACAGTGGAGGCAAGATTAATGAGGCTGTCTTCAGGTTTAGGCACGGGACTAAGTGTTTCTTCTAGTTTCTTAAAGTGGATAATATGACCTGGAAAATTAATTACATGGCTCAAAAACTGGAGCATACAGGTACTGGTGTCCATTATTATTAGGATACCCTCATTGTTAAGGCAAAAAAAGTGGTTCCCTTTTAGATTTGTTTTGTTGTTGTGAAACATTGCCACCCACCTTCTTAGCAATAATTCAAAATATGTTGTTCTTTTTTTTTTTTCTATGTGTTTTGTGTCTTTTCTAGACCACTCTAGCTCACATAATTGCCAGCACCAGTAAAAAGAAGGGGACGGCTCGTTTTGTTAGTCTGTCTGCCACCAGCACGTCTACCAATGAAGTTCGAGAGGTTATCAAGCAGGCACAGAACGAGCTGCGACTGTGCAAGAGGAAGACCATCCTGTTCATCGATGAAATTCACCGCTTCAACAAATCCCAACAGGTAGGACATTGATTCAGCCAGTAAGATGTGTTCAGGTCAAATTCTGTAATGTTAGCTGCGGCTCCAAAATCCACTCAGTGTTTAAAATACCTATTAGTGTAAAATGAGAAAAAAAAATATTTTAATAGTGTGTGAAGCCTCTGATTGCATTAATCTCTCAATTTCTTTATCAGATAGTTATGCCTACTGTAGGTTTACATTTTTATCACTTGTATTCACACTGAAGATTGTCCACTTTGTACAGCAGCTGCACTATGTCATGTTAAGTACTGTTTGAGTTGAACATGTTTTGATATTTCACTTGCCAAACCACAGTTAAAATTTGCCTGCAGACTCTGTGCAGTACTGAATAGCTCTCAGGTTAACCTGTCTGCATGGTCTTAACTGCAGTATTATGAGAATGTGCTCACCCAAAATAAACACTTGGCCCGATTCCCTCTGAAACAGCACCCATCCATGCCTCTTTTTGATTCTTGGAAAACACAATTCGTGTTGCATAATAAATATTGAATTAGTCAATAAAGGGAGAATTTATTTTTCTGTCTGAAATAGAATGTGTCTACATTTTTTTTAACTGTGTTAAATTTAAGCACTCTAACAGACTCATTGTTTCTGAACTCTAAGATTGTAGTATTTATGTTTTTTCTGTACACTGAGGGTTGTATTTTAATAACCCAATTGTGTTACTACAATCTACTACAATTAACTTCCCTTTTTGTTGCTGATTTCAAAACATTTTGCTGTGAATTTAATGTAATCTGGACTGTCCTCTGTGTATTGTTAAATAACCTAAAACACATGCAGCCCAATTCTACCATTCTGTGTTCAGGATGGCTTGGTAAGAGTTTTGTCCAAATCTAATAATAAAACAATTGTCAATCAGATATAGTGATTCAAGAAATGTGGGAAAAATATTACGCTATTCAAAAACATTATAATCAAGTTTCCTACGCAAGTCCGAAAAGTATGGAAAAGTACAGAAAATAAATTTGGTAAATTAAAAGTTTCAGAATTGCACCAAAGAATCTCAAGGTGTGGAAAATACTGTTGTTCAGTCAAGACTCATTTCATTTAGGGAGCCACTGTCATTTAACACACAAGGATACTTGCTGTGGTGAAGAAAAATCTTCAGCTATCAGTATATCAATAAACATCCTGTTGAACACCAGCCAAAATTTCCAAATCCAGTCATTACATTAAGTCCACAAAAAGTATAGGATTTTAGAATGGAAATGTGCAGTTCTGTATTTTCAATGAAATTGCCAACATAGCTGATGTCATCACTCTGCTTGCTTCCAATACTGTCACCTAGGACTCTATTAACTGTAGAAAACCATTCTAGGACTCTGAGCTGTCCTGTGCTGCGTGGCCAAATTGAGTGCCAGTAAATCCCTGTATCAGCTAGCAGGGAGGACCAGTCTGGATCCTCTCTTAATGAGGTGATAAGATTCAAAGCATTAAAAGACATAGCAGACGCATGCAAGCATTGTCAGTCACTTTGTGTTAAATGATGGTGGCAGAAAACTAACAGCAAGCATTTTGGTAGTAGTAGAACAAAGACTTACCCTTGATATTTTGTGTTTTGTTTAGAGATGGTCAGTGTTGTTTTCACCTCTTTTCCTCCCATATTCCTGTTGCTCACTCCTTTTGTCTCACTGTATATAAACGTATGTGTGTGTGTATGTATAGGACACCTTCCTTCCTCACGTGGAGTGTGGGACAGTGACACTGATCGGGGCGACCACAGAGAATCCCTCCTTCCAGGTGAACGCCGCCCTGTTGAGCAGGTGCAGGGTGCTGGTGCTGGAGAAGCTGTCCGTGGAGGCGATGGGCTCGATCCTGCGCAGGGCCGTCGCCTCACTGGGGATCAGGGTGCTGGGACAAGATCCCACCAATCCCGAGGATCAAGACCAATCAGATGGACACGAGTAAGTGCTCCTTCCTCTGGGAACCCACCCCTTGGTATCACAGATCGTGTCAGGATTCCATAGGACCGCGAGTCACCCCACATCTCAACATCCTTCGCCTCTGATTGGCTGAGTGGGAGGTCCGCTCTTCCCTCTGTGCTGTCCTAAAACGGTTCAGTTAGGTAATATATGGGTAGACTACACTTGCAGCCTTCCCCTTCTGGTTCTGGCTTTAGATATGTTGACAGAGAAGAGGTTTGGCATGTGAGCAGTGGACACAGTCTGCCAAAGTGAGACAGCTGTCAACTGCTGGCAGCAGATGGATGCTTAATGACTTAACTGAGTCATGGTGGCTGATGGTGAGCTTCAGGGAGATGACTGAGTTTGATGTGGTTTGTATTGTTTGGGATGCACTGAAATCTGGTCTGGGTGCATTGGGAGTAGTAAGTTTCATGTTGAATGAGTGAGTTTTGATTTCCCACTTCAGTTAGTTACCATCTCCTTAACAGAATTTGCTATACCTCCACATACAAAAGCAAGAGGTGTTTCATGCAGTGATGCCATAACTTTTTATTTCTAACTTTCTTTAAGAAATTTTGGACCTTATTTTTTGAAGGAAAGGGTCATATTAGACTTACTGAATGATGAAAAGTGACAAGTGAACATTTTCCACACAGCATCTGCAAAATGTGCACTTCCCTGGCCATCCTCTCTTATCGCTACCTAATTAAATGGCCCTGGAGTCACACGAGCCTGACAGAGGATGTCAAGGGAGGAGACGGGAATGTCAGCTGCAGTTCAAGTTCAAGTAGAGTCCAACTGGAGCAGTGTGGCATCGCTTCCCTTTGTACTCTTTAACCTCTTCTCATTTTATGGCCCCGACCGCCAAAAGTCCCTCATAGATTTCAAAGGCCGGTGGGCATCCTGCTGAGGCGTTGGTGACATAATAGTGGCATATAGTGTAAGTGACCCATAAAGCACCTTCAATGTAAACATATAAACATCACACAATATTTTCCCACTCCAATTAAAATGTAAACATGTACGTATGTGTTGTCAGACAGGCTTATACTATACTTTCTGTCAAGAAATTATTACCATTAATCCACTATTGTAGAAACAGAAGCACTCATGCTAATGTGTGCGATATTCTATCAAATCAAAACATGCAGCCATTTACACACACATAACATATAATTCTTACACAGGATTGTACAAATGATAATTTCTCCAATGATCATCAAGTTGTTATAGTTCATTCCCAAGTAAAGAAACTACACAGCAAAGTAGGACAAGAATGAATGCATTGTTGTGGTAACACGCCAAAGTGGCACTTCTAGTTCAAGTATTGTATGTTCATGTGTGAATATGATCAGTGACCAGTAAAAAATGAGAAAAAAAAATAGACGGACAGAAAATATGTGTGGTTTTGCATACATTTAAAGCATAACATAAGCCTAGTTTTAGTATATTTTTCCCTACACAGTGAACTAAGTTTTTTCTTCACTTAAAGAAAACAGAAGCAGACAGAATAGTGTGTTGAAGTATTAATGCCGGTGCCACGGACACTGATGATGCTGCCTTTGCGTAACTGTAGAAAGCCTTCCATGGGTCTAGTTTTTGTCACCATACTTGTGGTTCTAAGCAGCTAAAAACAGTGGCACCCTCCAGGGGGCTTGTCAGCAAGGGCTGTTCGCAATGGGGACGAAGCACAGGGGGGTTGGCAAAGATATTGGAAGAGTCTTCATCAGTATACTCTATCTCTGGTGTCCTTGGGGGATCACTAGTAGCAGGCAGTCATCTGAGTCGGCACCCTAGAATTAATGCTCTCAGTTAGGTGTAATGTGATAAGACTACAGTGTCCGTACTGTCAGACTACTTGTTAAATGAAAAGTTACAATTCATATTTGTGATGTAATGACATATATAAGTAAGCTTTTTTTTAAATCAGATTTGTATTCCTTGTCTGTTGCTTCCTCGCAAAATAAAGGATTACGATAAAAAGTATTGTTCCTGATATTACTTTCATTTTGTTTTTGTTTTTTGTTTTTTTCTCCAGGCCAAAGATCTACATTGAACAGAAAGCTCTGGACACCATAGCTCACCTTTGTGACGGTGATGCCAGGGCAGGACTCAACGGTCTCCAGCTGGCTGTTCAGGCTCGGGTGAGCTTGGCCCAGTCCAACCAGTTAACACAGGACTGTTCTCCTCAGGAGATACTGGTGCAGGAGGAGCATGTCAAGGAGGGTCTTCAGAGGTCCCATATCCTCTATGACAAAGCAGGTAAGCCCAAATATACAGATAATGTACCTTATCACTTAGTCTAGGCTACTATAGTGGCTGCCAATGAACATGTCTCCCACTTTTTGGCATTGTAAGTAGGAAGACCACCCTTCAGCTGGAGGTTTCAAAGAGAGAATTTCACTTCTGTAGAGATCAATAGGCTGTCACATTATCACATTATTACATTATTTCAGGCTGTCCTTGAAGCTGTGTCTATGCCAGCTAGACCCAATGCAAAGGAATTATGTTTTCATGGTTTTGTTAATCTGTTACTTGGTTTTCTTAGTGATGGGAGTTGCTCTGTTCAGATTCTACAGCTTCCCAATATAGCAGGTCCCCGAGTTGTCAGACGAAAGAAGAAGACAGTGTGAATAGTTATGTTGTGATTCACAGGTGTTTGTCTGGCAATGTGCTGAATTTTCATCTCCATACGACTTTCCTTGCCAAGGAACATCGTGCCCCCAAAGCACCAAAACACACATATAGTCTTTCAGCATGTCCTCGCTTCACTGATGTAGGCTAGACTTCACACTAATTAACCTTTTCTCACAGACTCAACAGCAGAGATATTCCTTTGATATGACTATGCTGCTATGTGAAACCAGTGTTGTCCAAGTATAGCACTTCCTGTATGACCACACAATATTAACCAGAATGTGTTGGTCCAGGTTTTTGTAAACTTACTAGCACTACCACACTAGCAGAGACTCAGAGACACCATTTGACAATAGGACCAATCCAACAGCTGCATTGTTTGTGTCAAAATTGGTGGGCAAGAGGCCTGAATAGCTGTGTTAACACCTTAATGCGTCAGGATTTAGTCTTGGTCCACGCCATTTATTTCTGTACATAAACACATTGTGACATGTTTCACAAATCCACATCATAAACATCCTCTCAGAGACTTCAATATAACACTTGCCATCAATATTCCCACCTCAAATAACTTTAAATAACTTTGGATTTTGAGATCAGCAGCCCTATCACATTACTTCTCGGCACTGTGATCACAATATCCTGCTGTCAGGAGGCTTTCATGTGAATGTATGAAGATGATAAAAGAAACAAAGTCAACTATCCGTTTAATCTGGGCGTGTTTATAGCCAAGCTCATTGTTAATTAGGAGCTCAGGACCACTGCTATAAGAACCAGGTTTTGTGTGTTTGTTCACTCATGTGCTTTTTGCAGTGCACACTGCTTAGGGGAATTACGGTACGCGCTCTTTAGGCCGCACAGAGCTCTAAGGGAAATACAGTATGTGCTTGTACACCAGGCAGTACAGTAGAAGTCATACAAGCATGAGCCAGCTCTAGGTTGGTGCATGGTTTGGTGATTTTCTAACTGTAGTGGCTACGTCAATGCATGAATTAAATATTCTCAAAGTTCCAACAACACAACAACACCATCAGCACTTAGGTGTTAACAGGTGGAGTTTTTAAAGTCAACGTAGTTTCCAATCATGCATACCCCTCCACCCGAGCACCTATAAAGTGTTAGCACACTTGTTTTTACTGCTTACTTTGTAAAGCTGTCTGTTGAGAGCTGGCAGTGTCAATAAGAGCACTAAGTATCTCAATTCTCAATTCCATTTAAGACTTTAACAGTCCTTTATGCTGTCCTGTTATATAACACTCAGCTGTCCCTGAGGGTCCAGATTTACTGTTCCCTGCTTCACAGGGTGCTGAAACCTCCCCTCAGCTTGACTAATGGCCTTAATGGAGCCAGCATGCTTCCCTTCATCATAGCTTTATAAGGTTTTGTTAATGTAATTGCTTTATTCCTTTGTGTTTTTACAGCATGTTGTGGCTTGGCGAAAGCTTAAAACAATGGAAATGAGTTGATGACATGCTACCTTAAGAATGATCCATATTGTATTTCTAACCCTAACCCTAACCCAACCAATGTGCTTGTGTGTTTGTTTCTGTGTGCTGTATGTGTTACACAAAGGTGAGGAGCACTACAACTGTATCTCAGCATTGCATAAGTCTATGAGAGGCTCCCATGAGAACGCCTCTCTCTACTGGCTGGGCCGCATGCTGGAGGGCGGCGAGGATCCCCTGTATGTGGCTCGTAGGCTGGTCCGCTTTGCCAGCGAGGATGTGGGTATGTGAAATTATACTGTATATAGTATTATCTCATCCTTTTTGAATTATCTCATCCTTTTATGAATTACTGCACAGTCTGCTGATGTGAGAGAGAAGGATTACTATCTTTAAAAAGCTAGGTGAAATTGAAAACCTCAAACATTTGCTGACAGGCCAATTGCTAATTATCATGTTCCTAATTATTATGTAAACAAACTTGAAGCAGCAGCTTCTGTATCACCCCTGGGAATACTAACTTTGGCCCTGGGCAGCAGTGTGCTATGAGGCTTTAACAGGTCAGCTGAGGAAACTCTGGTACACTGGAACTGAGATGAAGAGGGGAACAGAGAAATGAGAGAGATATAGAAGTTATATAAATGTATGATTTTTTTGAGTCAGTCTGACTGGATGTTATGTGTCTCTTGGTCAGGTATGGCAGATCCCTCTGCCCTTCCTCAGGCTGTGTCTGCCTTCCAGGCCTGTCATTTCATTGGGATGCCTGAATGTGAGGTAAGCTGACCAATCAATGATTTTTCTCAAGTTTTCTGACAGCGATACTGTATCATGACTTCATTTTTAGTCAATCACACAAAGATTACATCTTACCATCTTACCTCTGTGCCCTCCTTCCTTTCATCCTTTGCTCAACAGGTGATCCTGGCTCAGTGTGTAGTATATCTGGCACGAGCACCCAAGTCTGTGCAGATCTACAAGGCCTACGGTAATGTGAAGGTTTGTCTGAGGAACCACAAAGGACCCCTGCCTTCTGTCCCCCTGCACCTTCGCAACGCCCCCACCAAGCTAATGAAAGACCTGGGCTACGCTAAAGGCTACAAATACAACCCATCCTTCAGTGCACCTGTAGAGCAGGAGTACTTACCTGAAGAGCTGCGGGGAATAGACTTCTTCACCTGGACGCCCTCAGACACATAAGTATTTGTTTACAGGTTCACAGAGCATACTGTATGAGGTAAAGTCAAGGCTGCTGGATAGAGGAATGCTTGTGGGATATGATGAGTTTTGACATTGTTGCTGGACCAAAGTTCACATTTACTGTTATGACATTTAACATCTTTGGTGTTTCTGTTTGATTGTTCATTTTCAAAGTTAGAAAAACTGTTTAAAAAAAAGTCACATGTCAATCCAGAGTCTATCAATTATCTCTGTATACACAATTACACAATTCTTGAAAGATAGGCCTTAGTAATGGACAGTAATCTTCAAGGTAATCTACAAATGCAAATAAAGGCTAAACAAATCATGCATAGCTTCAAAATGAGCTCATAATTTGACAATTAAAAAAAATAAGGCCCTCAGTCCATTCTAAAAATAAATAAAATAAATAAAGACAGTAGTAGGGCAATCTTGTCACCACCTGTGGAATTATACTTTACTTCCATAATGAGCATTTCAATGTTTACCATGTTAAATATATGTTGAGGTTCATCTATGTCCTATTATAGATTGTTTAAACTGATTAAAATGTTATTTTATGTTATGAATATATTTCTTATGATTTTGTATCTTATTCATTTTGATGAAATGCAGGACGAATATAGCAGATTTAGAAGTCCTTTTATTGTATAATCACAGCATCCTCTTCAGTTTTGGGCCATTGTCTGCAAAGAAATGAAACAAAATTAACTTTTTAAAATTTCAAAAACAACACCACTTACTGTGCTTTTCACAAGTCCAAAAATATGCAGTTTATCTCTAATGTGTGGCTTTATGTTCAGTGAATAAGCACTGGGTTCTGGGGCTTCCCTCACCTCAGTGATCCAGGGGATGAAAGAGGCCACACGGGTAAAGACTGTGGGCCTCTGGGGGGTATTACAGCCGCGTCCATCCACAAAACTGGTTACTCCTTGGACATACCATCTTCCATCTCTGCCCTTACAGTTCAGAGGGCCTCCAGAGTCGCCCTGGAAGGAGACGGCAGATATTGTGTAGAACAATTCGAGAAATTTGCTTGTGCTTTACACAAACAAAATGCAGACAAATTGGGCTCAGACTGTCCCATGTAAAAGCCTAAAATAATGTGGTGGTTACTCACATGGCACGCTGACTTGCTCTCTCCTCCTGCACAGATCATTGTTGTCTTCACTGAGCCGCCCCACCAGTCACTGCGGCCACAGATACTCTGCTCCACCACAGGAAGCAGGGCTTGCTGTAGTTTAGTTGCCTGGGGCCCACCGGCTAAGAGAGGATGACAATTAAAGAGAGAGATCTGACCTGTAGTAAATACATGCACATTCATTTTCAGATCCTTGTACCAGATCCGTGTTATAACAGCTGAGCATTTAAATAATATTTGATGCCTCTCCATAGGTTTCAGGGCAATGACAGAGGCTGAAATCACAAAACTGTAATTTAACAAGGTGTTAACGCTTATTGTGCACTAACACCCTATGTGAGATTGGTGTTGGCAGTCTTGGGTCTTACAGTAGAGACGACCCCAGCCTGTGACGTAGCAGGGCTGGTTGTGGGCCAGAGCGGCACCATGCTGTGGCAGGCAGGCCAGCTGCACTTTGTCATTAATAACAGCACTCTTCTCCAGCTTGAGCAGGGCAATGTCATTCCTAAATGTAAACGGATGAAATGACAAGAAAAAATATGTTAAAGATATATACTTTTTAAATGGATGCATTCTATTAGAACGTTTCTATATTTATTCTGTAGAGTGCATATTTTGTCTATAGGATAAGGCGTATTCATTGCCATTTACAAAACGTGTTTACTCAGCTGCTTGTCTACAGAAATTCTCAGGGTAAGCACCTTGTTCAAGGACGTATTTACATTATCACGCTGTGAACTATTTGTT
Organism: Centroberyx affinis; assembly: GCF_046629955.1. Taxonomy (NCBI): domain Eukaryota; kingdom Metazoa; phylum Chordata; class Actinopteri; order Beryciformes; family Berycidae; genus Centroberyx; species Centroberyx affinis. The sequence goes on along the minus strand of NW_027281700.1, from coordinate 43,463 downwards.
TCGCACCCTTTTACTTTCTAATCCACCACCTGTGCACCCAGATCTAGAGCACTGGGGAGAATATGTGTAGAAGAGATGACAGCCTACCCACAAGAGACACAGTTGTCGTTCCATTTGGGATGGAGGAACATTTTTTCCACCATAATGGACTGTTCAGGTCCTTCCTCCTTGTTCATGTCATGCTCGGCAAGAACCACCCTGTACGTGTGGAACCTGTACATATAGTAAAAAAAAAAACCCAAAAAAACACAAGACAGGAATAGAGTAGCATGTTGTGACTCCAGCCATTGGTCTCACAGTGCTACATGCTATTGGTGTATAGAGGGTAATTGCTTCTTATATTCTGACGCTTTACTTTTGTAAAAGGTCTCAATGACCATATCATAAAGGATACTATCAGATGTCAAGGGTTAGCACATTATGTACTTTTGCTGTTTTGCAATGGACCATAAAGCACATCATCCTCCAGGACTGATGTCATTCAGAATCCACAATCAGCACTGTGGACGCCCTTTATTTCTGGTTCAGTTGTCTTGTTCTGATTTGGAAATGTTAGGTGACCACTGCAGGATAAACCAACTTACATTGATTCAGGAGGGTAAGATGTAAATGTCACAAATAAACATTTCCTCACGTGATGCAGTGTGCAGCAGTCAAGACCCAGTTAGGAGCGATGAGTGTTCCTCCACAAGTGGGGAAGAAAGACTCCAAAGAGACCTAAGAGTAAAAGAAAACCAAATTTAGCTCAAGGACAAAATGTGTAGCTAATGCCAACATCATTGATTAATTAGATGAGCATATTTGTGTTACAGTGGTTCAAAGTAATCTGTTTACTTTTCATGTCAATGTGTGATAGCATAACCATGCATTTCATCATCTGTATGTAACTATATAGATGCATATTAATAAAGTTGCAATGATATATCTATTGTATTTTTCATGATGTCACCACCTCCTCTACAGTGGTCTGTTGCCAAAGAACAAGTAGAGAGCCAGTCAGTTCTGGGCTCATAAATTATTATAAACCTGTGGGTCAATATGTAGGATAAGTAGGACAAGATTGTACATTTCTAATGTTGACGAAAGGAAAAATGTTTTACTGTCATTACTAATCCAAAATTGCTCACTCAATTTCACTTTGGATTATGGATTTCTTGGACTCTACATTCTTGGAACTTACTCAGCACACTGAGGATTTACGTAAGCTTTCAGTTTGTTTAAAAAATATTCATATGCATATCCATAGAAAGGTGAAGGGTGTTTGCATTGACCTACCTGCCATGGCCAGCTGTAGGGACGGGCTTCTTCCCCGTTCACCACCCTGCTGGTGCTGGGCTGGTGGCTGGGTACGCCACACCCAGACACTGGAAAACAGAGAAAGAAGATTGAGATGTTCCTCAAAAAGCACAGGTCATTGGGAATTTTTCAGTAGCTAAACAATGAATATCAGATTGGCTCATCATCCTTTAACTCCAAACACTAAATAAAGAGTAATGTTAACTCACCAGTTGTGACTACCAGTAGAAGGACAAGTGCCAGTTCCATCTCTCATTCACCCAAGCAAACTGACTTACCTTGCAGAGCTATTTATGGGCAGCAATCCAGGAGAAACAGCCTGGGATCTTTCCTCCCATTCTCCAGGTGGCGAGACCACTGTGTGCCAAGGAAGAAGTCAGATAATGGATGGAAATCAGATGTAGAGGAAGCTATGGAAACATCCTAACATCCCAATGAATGGTATATTCCTATTTGAAATGTTAGTCACACTTCATATTTTATATTCCACACTTGTTTTTTTTTCTTTTCTGAGACAGGTTTTTCTTTCCATATGGTATGTCCAGGAAAGTATAACGGTTATATACTCCACGCCAAAGGGTGGCGCTGTATTTACAGTTGTTAACCAGCAACGGTTACTAAGGAAGAGAGTAGAGCAGTGCGCCGTAGAAGAAATTTGTAGTTTAAAGATGGCGCTACCCGGTGTTTTACTCGTGCGACTGAGAGCGCTGTGCAACCTTGGGAAATGTGTAGATACAGGGAGCAAAATTGGACCAAACTGGAGCAAAGATGTGCGGTGGTATAAGACAAAATCTCGAGCCGTTCAGGGAAACGATACATCATCTTCCCAGACAAGACGAGGTGAGTGAAAACTATCTAAGCTAGCCAGGTGACAGCGCGCAGTAGCTGTAAATGCAGCCGTCAAGGACATCCATCGTGTAAAATATTGCAGTAATGTTTGCATTTTAGGGTTATTCCCGTCTAATGTCGTTCGCAGTAAAGAACATTATGAAGATATCGTTGACCTTGTTGTCTGTCTGACATTTTTTGACTGTCTAGATAGCCTAAATCTGCTGAAGGAGTTCCCTGACCCGAAGGGCCTGTTGAATAGCACCATCTCCCGTTCACTAGGGGTGGGCGACCTGTCCCGGGTCATCCAGTACAGCTGCACAGAGCATGCCGGTGTCAAGGTCAGGGCAAACATATAAAGAAAATGCCATGAGATTGTTTAAACCATTGTTAGAACTAGTGTACTTGGTCTTTCTTAATGCCTGTCTCAAGCTAGTGGGCTTTGTTTCTGTAGAGAGCCACCGTCACGTTGCAGTGGCCCGACAGGATTGAGGTGGAGGGCTTTGCCTCCAAGAAGAGTGATGCAGAACGATTTGCTGCTGCTGCCGCTTGTCACAAGCTGAAGGTAAGCTCCAGTGACTCGCTGTGTGTGTGTGTGTGTGTGTGTGTGTGTGTGTGTGTGTGTGTGTGTAAAAACGCACATTTCCACAAACATTTTTTCCTAAGTCATACTTATTGGCTCTTTCTCTCTATTATCGTGTGTAGGAACTGGGCGTGCTCGGTCCAAACAATCAGCTGCCTGGGAAGAGATCTGGCCGGGGGAGAGCAGCGCAGCTGTCACTCCTGTATGACGCTGAGGATGAGCCCTATACAGATAACGTCCATGTGCCTAGAGCTAAAAGAGATGAAGAAAATGGATCCCTGGCTCCCTTAGTAGATACTTCCAACCTCTCCGAAGCTCTTTCCCTGTTTCCACAACCCAAATCTCTCCTGACCAGAGTTGTCCAGCTCGCCACGTCGTCCAACAGAATCGGGGTCAGTAGCTCTCATCCTTCGTACAATGAGAGCAAATCACTCTTAGCTCAGACTGTACTCTAACTACTCACTGTTTCTGCCCTCATCATCTGTCACTACAGGAGGTAATTCGGTTCAAAACGGTGGGAGGGAAGCTGAAGAGGTGTGAACTGACCCTCCAGTGGCCGGAGGAGATGAGGTTCATGGCTACGGCTGGCAATAGAATGATGGCAGAGAAGAGAGCTGCAGCTCTCGCCTGCATGAAACTGAAGGTGAGGATGAATACTGAAAACTGTTATTACTGTTGTATTTGGCAACCTCATATAGATTTTATGAAGTCAGCACTTCTTGATGGGCAAAGTTTATGGTGTACAGGTATATATGTGTGTGTGTGGACATCCATGTAAGATATTATGTAAGGATGTTGTTATTTCAATATGTGTGGTTTTTTTAACTCAAACTTTGAGTAGTAATAGGACCCATGGGGGGGTGGGGGTTGGGTGATGGAGCAGGAAGAGCACCTTTTGAAGCTTTGAACATAAATAATATGTCACTTAAGCAAGTAGTTATTTTTTATGTTTATATATGGGTATTACTATAACCTTGTGCAGGCTTCCATTGGTACATATTTATATATTTTGTTAGTTGGCAACTGTCTTCTTTGGGAAGTTGTGCATATGAACAATGAGCCATGATTATTTTATTTTATTTATTTTTATTTTTTATTATTTAACCTTATTATATGTCTTCAGTTGCCTTGTTCAATGTATATGTAATTGGTGTTCATTATAAAAATAAAACTGTTAAAGAAAAACTGTTATTATGCTCTTACGTGTTAAAGCTTTGTCAAAATACAAATATCATGTCGCCTGGTCCAGGAGCTGGAGCTGCTAGACAAGGACAACAACCCGCTGACTCACGCCAAGTACCACCGTGAGAAGGTGAAGGAGGCAAAAGAGAGGGAGAGACAGCCTTTCCCACTGGAAATCCCACAACACCTGGAGGGACGCATTAGAGAGTACCTCGCGCAGGTCGGTTCTCACTTCACATGAGAGATATGGGTGGAATATAGAGCTTCTTTATTACGTATGCAACATGCTAGCAAACTGAATGCCTTGTCTCTAAATGACAGTACCCAGTGGCGACGGAAATGCAGAGACTGTGGGAGGAGGAAGAGCAGAGAGGGCAGCAGACGGCAAACCAGGAAGATGAGGAGGAAGAGCAGAGAGGGCAGCAGACGGCAAACCAGGAAGATGAGGAGGAAGAGGACGACTTGGTGACGGATGCCATCACAGGCAGGCCGTACCGACCCCTCTCTATCCAGCAGGCAGAGCAGCTCAACATCCATCTGCAGGAGGAATGGGAGAGAGCAAACCCCGGGCTGAAGGTGCAGCTCCCGGTCGACGGCCACCGGCAGCGTGTGGTCTCGGCGGTGGAGTCCTCCAGGGTGGTGGTGATCGCCGGCGAGACGGGATGCGGCAAAACGACACGGATTCCCCGCTTCCTGCTGGAGGAGCGCGTGAGAGCAGGCGACGGGGCGGGGTGCAACATCCTGGTCACTCAGCCTCGTCGGATCAGCGCTGTGTCGGTGGCCCATCGTGTTGCCCATGAGATGGGACCGGCTCTGAAACCCTCTGTGGGGTATCAGGTGAGCAACAGGCAGACATGACTGTTATGAGAGAATTTATTGACACGTCAGTTCTGGGATTTTGTGTTTATTGTTTATTGGAATTCCTTGGGTTTGACTTATTTGAGAGATTTGAGAGAGCATCTCAGGCAAGCAAAATCAGTATCATCTTTTAAATCACTTCTTAACTATATTTTATACAAAGGACTTCTCATAGTTTTATTTATTTTTATCTACAACCTTTGACCTGTGTTTTATCTTTGTTTTTATTGGTTTTAACTTTTATTTGCCTCTTTTTTTTTATATGTTGTTGCTTTGCTTATCCCTTGTTGTGTTTTATTGTATTGTAATTTTTCTTGTAAAGCACTTTGTTTAGAAAAGTGCTGTATAAATAAAGTTATTATTATTATTTGCATCAGTGGATAATCCTATGAAATTTGCCCATCTCTTTGATACTGCACCTTCTTGGTTTTTGGATGTAATCGGTGATCTTTTCTGTATGTAGGTGAGACTTGAGAGCCGCCCCCCAGAGCAGAGTGGAGGAGCCATGCTCTTCCTCACAGTGGGCGTCCTGTTGAGGAAGCTCCAGGGGAACCCGTCCCTGAAGGGGGTCAGCCATGTGGTGGTGGATGAGGTCCATGAGCGAGACATAAACACGGACCTGCTGCTGGCTCTGCTGCGCTCTAGCCTTAACGAGAACCCAGAGTTGCATGTGGTGCTGATGAGTGCTACTGGGGACAACCAGAGGCTGGCCCAGTACTTTGGGGGCTGCCCAATTGTAAAGGTGCCTGGGTTCATGCACCCAGTCCAGGATAGGTACCTGGAGGAGGTGCTGAGGGAGATGGGACGCCCACCTCCGCCCCCAGTGAGGGTGCCTGACAGACAGGTGAGACTCTCACATCTGCTGTATTTGTCTCTGGGTCGTAGTTTTTCATTTGATGCATTACCTTCAATTTCAGCCGACTTGGGGGATACATTGTGTGCACAGGTATTTCTTTTTTTTAACCATGTTAAATCTTTCCTATGTCTCATAAGTTTGTGTCTTATCTTGATATATTGGTTCAGGAGGGAAGAGATGATGCCACACCAGACCTGGATTTAGTGGCCGACGTAATCGAGCATATTGACAGACGTGGAGAGCCAGGTAACCAATCCTTAACCCCTCACTTGCCGCCATTGTTGTTGATGTTGTTGATTATTATGACAGTGTTATGACCGTATTTGTCCAACCGTTTTTTCCCTCATGTTTCAGGAGCAGTGCTGTGTTTCCTCCCTGGTTGGCAAGACATCAAGGCAGTTCAAGAGAGACTAGAGGGGAAGCGTTCCTTTTCCTCAGGCTCCCAGAGGATCGTTCCATGTAAGAGAGTAAAGATGGGTTTACAAAGTCCACTGTTTTCTTTTGGAAGTACAGAGAGAGGATTTCTCCCCACTGACAGAATGTATTTATCATTTCTTTCCTTTCTCCTCCTAGTGCACTCCAGTTTGTCAGTGGCAGACCAGCAGGTAGTGTTCCAGCGCCCCCAGGTGGGCCAGAGGAAGATTGTCCTGGCTACAAACATTGCTGAGACCTCCATCACTATAGATGACATTGTTCATGTGGTGGATGTGGGAACTCAGAAGGAGCAGAATTACGACCCACGGACTAAGGTTGGTGTCAAAGTAATTGCACGCAACTGCTGTTTTATGCTGCAAAAACAATGTAGTAGTCTGAGTGGACATTTTCTGATGGAATCATGTAAAACAATAATAATTCAGTAATAATCCAGCCTGTTTCCTATTGTTTTCCAGGTCTCCTGCCTGGACACGGTGTGGATCTCCCGTTCCAACGTCACACAACGAAGAGGGAGGGCAGGGCGATGTCAGTCAGGACACGCCTACCACCTGTTCCCACGGAAACATCTGGAATCCATGACTACCTTCCCCATTCCTGAGATCCTGCGCACCCCTCTGGAGAGCCTAATACTGCAGGTTAAAATCCACAGTCCCAACTGCAAGGTAAAGAGAGAGCGCAATGGCTAAGAGGAAGTTAAATTGTGCTTGTTTTGTTTTTTAAATTGTGATTTTTAGACTTTCTGGCCATGTTCCGTGACTGTCTTTTTTTGTGTGTGGAGGCTGAAGATTTCTTATCACAAGTGTTGGACAGTCCAGAGAAAGAAGCTGTGAGAGATGCTGTCCGCAATCTACAAGACATCGGTGAGTGACTGACAGCTGCTCATATTCTGCATCATGTGGTCATATTTTTACCATTTGTGTCTAACTTATGATGTAATTTTTTCATGTTTCTATACAGGTTTAACTTCTTACTTCTTTCCCTCGTACAGGTGTTCTGGACAAAACAGAAGCCCTGACACCCTTGGGAGAGCGTGTTGCCTGTATGTCATGTGACCCGCGGCTCGGCAAAGTGCTGGTGCTGGGTGCCATGTTCCGCTGTGTTCTGCCCATGCTGTGTGTAGTTGCCTGTCTGACCAGAGACCCCTTCCACAACAGCCTGCAGAACAGAGCACTTGTCGGCAACGTGAGACACATATTTACACTCACCTATTACCAATACATGCTGTTTTGAAATGGACAATATATCTAAACCCAAGGGATACTTATATGCTGCAATTTACCGATCGCTTGGTATTTATAATTTCATAATCTTTTGATCCTTCTGTCTTTGTCCAGGCTAAAGAGGCTCTGAGCGGTTCCAGCTACAGTGACTACTTGGGGTTCAGTAGGGCAGTGCTGGGCTGGAGGAGAGTTCAGCAGGAGGGAGACAGAGGGGACAGACAGGACTATCTGGACACACACACCCTGTCCGGGGCCAGCCTGCGATTCGTCAATGGTTAGTTTGAAACACACACACACATCTAGACATTGTCATGGTCCAGTATGTATTTCAAGTTGCTGGGACTTTAGCAGCATTCCTGCTAACCTTTACATGTTAACTAGCTTCACGTAGTGATTCTTGTTGTTGTTGGTGCTGTTGTGTTGCAGGTCTCATCTCTCAGTTCAGTGAGAACCTGTGTGAAGCAAATCTGGTGTCTCGTGCCAATGAGTGCCAGCAGCACTCTTCTCTCTACAACAAACACAGCAGCCAGGATGAGCTGCTGAAGGCTGTACTGCTGGCTGGCCTCTATCCCAACCTCATTAAGGTACATGGTGACCTCCCAGAGTGTAGTCGCTATTGAAATACTGCCTCATATTGACTGTATTTCTAGCTGCAACCTTACTCCCTGTTTCTATCTATCTTGATTAACATCACCCAAGTGACCAGTGACACTGTATACTGTGAATATATTCCAAATTTACACAGGTGAAATTCACCTGTGTAATATCTTGTGTTCATACACTAACTGATGTGCTTGTCTTTGTTCTAGGTGAAGAAAGGCATGATAACCAAAGGAGGGCGCTTTCGCCCCAACAATCTGTGTTACCGCACATTCAGTGGACCAGTGCTGCTTCACCGCTCCTCAGTCAACAGGTTTGGGCGTGCTCTAATGTTCACTTATAGCATGTTACATGTGCTTTATTGGCTTATATAGTATGATCCATGTTTACATCTTCCTTTGTGTTATAGGGGAAAGGATCAGCTCCCTAGTCGCTGGCTGACCTTCTTCAGTGCAGTCAAGTCCAACGGTAACGTGTTCATCAGAGACTCATCTGTCGTCCACCCACTTGCCCTGCTGCTGCTCACAGACTGCGACATCACAGAGACAGGTAGGACATGTGCTGCTCTCCATAAAGGTGGCTTTTGCTGTAGGAATGTACTTAACAACAGCAGTTTCTAGGTTCTCAGCATGATTGGAGTGAGTGAAACTACGTTGACTTTAAAAACTCCACCTGTTAACACCAAACTGCTGTGGTAGCACAGTGTTGTTGTAACTAAGAGAATTGCTGAACAAAATATTTAATTAATGTGTTGACTTAGCCACTAGTTAGAAGTGTAGTTTGTCTTCTACCATACTACCTGGTGTATGAGCGCACATTGCATTTCCCTAATATACGTAGAGGTGCTTTTTGATTGTAATGTGTCTGTGATTACACAGGTTTTGCAGTCTTTTGTCTTTTATCACAAGTAATTTTCTGTCCTCTTTGTCCCAGTGAGCGGAGATCATGTGGAGGTGTCATTACCTGGACACTCTCTGGTGCGCTGTGAGTTGCCAGTTGCGACCTGGGACCTGCTGTGGGAACTACGCACCTCCATTCAGACCATGCTGTACCGCAACTTGAGCAATCCCAACAACACCATGAACAACTCTTCTCAGGATGGCCAGCTCATCTCCTTACTTGCGGAGCTGCTCAACAATACAGACTCAAATCCTTTCACTCACACACACAACAGCGACAGTGAGGTGGATTGACGATATTAAGGATAAGAAGAAGGGTCAGCCTGTTGGGGAGAAATGAATTGTTGCACTGTTACATGTTGTCTAAATCAAGTCTGCTGGCTGGTACTGAAGAATCAGGGAGCATGATGGTATGTCACTTGTATATATTATTTGTGTATTGTATTTCAAATTTACCCGTGGCCAAACACACAAGCAGTGAGCTATTCAGTGAATGAATATCCTCCTTAATCATCTACAAGAGAGCTAAATGAGATAGCAACAAGCACATATTTTGTGATAAGATGCAACCAGTTTGACTCACGTGGGATCTCTGGTGTGGCAACCAAGCTAAACTCAAAGTGGCACATGTGCAGTAAAGGTTTTTGGGGTTTTTTGGGACCGACAGAGTGACTTGTAACTAGCTGCTGGTCGCAGCTAAAAATACTGAGAATGTGAATGGTTGTAGTTTTACAAGGAACTTGAATGTGCTTGTCATTTATTACAGTACAATATGCTCTTAATTAATCAGGACTCTTAAGAAGAGCAGAAATCCAAAAGTGGACTGTTGTCTGCTATTATAAATATTACTGTGGTACATGATGAACTCCATATGCCGTGAGGAAATCCATGTGTTTGATTGGATTATGGACTTTCTGGTTATTTGCTTTCTGAAAAGCAGAAGTTGGGATTTTACTCTGTTAATGAGTATCAAGACAGAAGATGCCTCTGGCCAAAGGCCGTCAAACTAGACTGCATGCAGTAAATAATGTGGTCACATATTTATTGTAATAAATTCAAAATACCAATACGAGGTAACTGGTCAGATTCTTTGATTATGTCTGTACATCATTAACACACAATTTGCCATTCTTTGAGATTTGCAAAGAAATGAAACTGAGAAAGGGGAGAAAAAAAAGTCAATTATTACAAAGAAACACATTCATGAGGGGTTTTTTTTTGCTCTGTTCAAGAGAAATCCTTCATAAACTGTATGTGGAAGCTGGTCAGGCGTCTCAGAAATTCCTCCATCGTATCCACCGAGGTCATGATGCAAAATCTGCAGAGAGACGTGAGGGTTAAGGACCGTAAGTGTGATATTTGCCATAACTCTTCACAGTATACATGTATTATCCCTTTGGATCGTCAAACTATGAAATAGACCCCTTAATTCTTAGCATTCCCTGGTTTGTCTACTGGAAAACAGACACATACAAGTATTTACTGTTGTTTAGTAAAGACTGGTATTTGTGACAGCTGTATTGAGAATGATGATGCTTAATTGATTGAGAATTGGAATGTGCTATACCTGAAATGATGGTTGCCCTCCTCCAGCCCATGCTCACAACCAGGACCGACACACAGCCCAGCCTCCTCCACCAGTCTGCTACAGTAGAAGTGATCTGGCTGCATTCCTACCTCCTAAAATATCCAAAGACACATCCAAGTCTAAAAATGTTTATATCCAATACACCCGACAAGAGTAGAATGGTTTATTTTAATATGACATGCAGTGTATGCTTGGCCCTATAAAATAGTATCCTAACCTTGGCTTTTTGAATGGCTCCAGGCGGGAGAAAGAGTCTGGGGAAAACATAGGAACCTCCTTTCACTGGTTGGCAGCGTAAACCCGGCAGGCTGTTGAGAACCTCAAGGGTCCTCTTCACATTATGAACCAGCATGGCCCACATGGATTGTCTCTCCTGGAGGGGGAGAGAAGAAAAAAACATCAAAGGAAAATCCATATTTGGCACTCAGCTGTCCAGGTCCCAGATTCTTACAGCAAACTACATTTTTGTCAAGGTTAGAGTTACAACGGTGCAAATTGGGCCCATGGTAGTGACATTTTCTTTGTGTTTCTTAAGGAAAAAGCAGGCTATTGGATCATTAGACTAGATCAGATGGTGTGAAGCATTATAGCATGAGAATTCACCTCATTATACAGGGGGTATGAGGGATCCCCTGGTTGTGGGGGGTTCGCCATCAGATCCAGGGCTATCTGACCAGTCACAGTTGAGTTATCAAGGGAGAACAGAGTGGAGATGTACTCGATAATAGCGGGGTCCAGATTTACCAGCTCCACATATCCACCACGCAGACCGCACCTGGTGTCAGAGGCAGATACAAATTTAGACAATGGTCTTAATGCCACTGAGATTTGTCTTAAGTTGCATGCACTTTTGTGAGGATCAGCCAAAACAGACAAAGTAGTTGCCGCTTTTTCCAAGATACAAATCAGGACTGAGAACTCACTCTCCCATGAAGCCCTTGGATGCTGAGTGGAAGGAAGCCAGCTCCACCGTGTCTGAAAAAGGAGGCCCCATCTCAGCCAGAACCCTCTTATAAGAGATAAATTCACTCCCTTCCCCAAAAACGATCCCTTGATAGACCTGTGGGCAACAGGGTTGGTGGTTAAGGAACAAAAATGCGTAGTCACGTTATGAGTGAGATAGATGATGATGCTGATTCACCTCATCAGCCAAAAGGAAGAGCTTCTCCTCTGAAACAAACTGGATGACCTCTTCTATTGATTTCCTGTTTTGAACATGACCTATAGGCCACACAGCATGAAGAAAACATAAATGTGTTTCTTAGACAAATTTAAATAGTGAAGTTGATGCCTATGTATGAATTTCTTTCCAAAGCCTTTGCCTTTCCATCAAGGCAAAGGGCGGCTACTGTAAAGAATCTAAAATATAAGATAGTTTTGATTTGTTTCACACTTTTTTGGTCACTGCATAATTCCAATTGTGTTATTTCATAGTTTTGTCTTTACTACTATTCTAAAATGTGAACAAATAGCAAAAAAATAGTAGGTGGTGTACATTTAGATTAATTCCATTCTGCTGCATTACCTGTGGGATTTCCAGGGTTGATAACGTACAGAGCGACAGGGTTGCAGACCCTCTTTGCAGCCTGCAGTGCTCTTCGTAGCTCGTCTCTCTGCAGCTCCCAGCCCTGCTCCTCCTTCAGGTAGTACGGCATGACGGCTCCTCCAAGCCCCAGCAAGGCGTTGTTGCCAGAGGGGTAGGATGGGACTGGAGTTAGCACCCCTGATGGCGGCGAGCCCGCGCTGTTCATCAAGAGTGTTAGAACGGTCTAAGGGGCACAGTAAGAGATTTGACTTGAAGATGATGATGATGGCAGTGATGGTAGTTTTGGCAATAAGACAGCAATAATGATTCTTACCGCGATTGACCTCTGGGACCCCGAGGCTATGAATATATTTTCAGGGAAAGACGGAACCCCTCCATCTCGTCGTGATATGAACTTAGAGAGACTCTGTTTTATCTGTGATATTCCCCCTGTGGCAGTATACGAACCTACACAAATGACAAACATTTCTGGTAAACTTTCACAAACTCAGCTAAAATAGGCTATTTTTTTTTTCCACAATGAAGAATTTTCATTGCTTAACATTTTAATCACACATACACAGTCCTTACCTACACTCCCTCCAGCACACACCCCAAGCAGCCTCTGAGCCCTCTGTCTCGCATCCGCTGGCAGTTTGTCACTGTTGGCAAGCTGAGGGTAAAGGCATGTTGCAAGAACCTGCCCATTATGTAGACAGACAGACAGACGAGTCAGACAAAGATTGTGTTAATGGAAATGTACGGGCCTGCACACACAATGGCTGTAACTTAATCAGGCGTGCAGACTCTGAAAGTCACAGGGTGGACAGACAAATTACCTGTCGGACAAATGACAAGGGTTTCACTCCTGTCCGGTGTGAGTCGCCCCAGGAGACATCTATCACTTCTTTATACGGCTTTCTCACTCCCTATAGAACAGATGAGTCAATTTATAGCATAAGTTAGAAAGTAAGTTAGATATTAGAATATAGGTTGTTAAATATACTGTAGTTTGCACATGCTCTACGTTAGGGATGGGACGATGTATCGAAATTCAATATATCGCAATACAAAAATGTCACAATACATATCGTGGGGCAGAAAAATGAATCGCAATATTAGCTACATTTTATTCTGCTGTAGTAATCACAAATGAGATGGCTTGCCCATCACAATTTCACAAGCTCTCCATCCAAATTATATTATTTGCACTTTGTAATGACATTTTAAATTTGTTGATTATATTCTAGCAAGCAAATGCCATTGCTAGAAAGATTTGTTGCTTAGAAATAAACATAATTCTGCACATTCAGACTTTGTTGTCATTGAACTTTTCTATATGACATCATAGCGTGGTTGTATCGAATCGTGAACCCCCATATCGATTATCGTATCATATTGTGAGATAAGCATATCGTCCCGCCCTACTCTACATCTATATCAATATCAATATCTTTTACCTGTCTGAGCTCCTCCTCGATCTGGCAAGCTTGTGTTGTCACGGCTGCCAGCTCTGAGTGTCTGATGCTCCTCACATATGGACTGATATCTCTCAGGGAAGACATCTCTCTAACTGCTCTTCACTAACCTCTCAGACCAGGGCGCCCGCTGAAATGAGAAATGTCAAAGCTGGAAAGGCAACTGAGCTTACGGACCGGTAACAAGAACCTTGGCTAACTTGGCTGGGATGTGTGTAACATATCACCTTGTCCCAAGTGAATTTCTTTACACAGAGAGGATTTCTGGTTAAAGATATACATGGAAGAAATGTGTTAATAAGTGCCTTATTAACAGTCTTGGAGTTTCTTGTCAAGTGTCCAGACAATGCGGCCTAGAGACATGGAGGACACAAAGATCCTTCATCTATTTGTGACTTAGACATTTATTAAATTTCATAAATTAGCCACTGCAGTTACACACATTGTGATATGAACAATACAGGTGAGAGACTGCCATTTTGATAGCAAACTGTCACATATAGGATGAGAAGTCATCCTAATCTAAGGGAACAGAAGTAGCCCACTATTGTATGGTTTAGAAAAAAAAAAATTCCTTGGCTCAAAGCAAATCAGTTGCAAATGCGGATTTAATTTGCCATGACAGTTTTATGCCAATTTGAATTTTCTGCAAAACCTTTTTTTGATTACTTCTCCCACAATGCTGATGCAATCTTAACGAAATTTTGAACACAGCATATTTTGACTTCCTAGACTGTGGCTATTACTACTATTTTTTTTTTAATTAAAGCTAGAGCAACCAAACTTAACATAAACGTTTGGGATGGGCCCCAAAGTGTGTCAGACGACATTGGTTGTGCTCCATAGCGCCACCATTACACCCACGTTTGCAATGATACCTTTTTTTTAGTAATCCTGTAAAGTTGACTCAATCTCCACCAATTTACACACACAACATATAGGCCTAGCTTACATCATGGCTATGTCAGATAATTTGGATAAGTAACCATATTTTAGGGAGACACACAAATGAAGTTGACAGCAAAGATGCAGTGCAAACCTAAACATTTATTAAAACTTTACACATATATAATTAACACATACATGCACATAATATACAGTATAGAAGCTACTGTACATAGCCTATAATTTTAAGTAGGCTATTCTAGTATCACTGATAGCGTGCTCATGTTTGCTTAATTGATCAGATAAGAACCCAGTAAATACAGTTAGGCTATGTTATTATGACATTTCATATCTACGGCGTTTGTACTTTGTATTTCATTTCACTTTTTTTTTTTTAGAATTGTCATTATTTTCTGTATCATTTTCTCTGTATTATCCATTTGTCGTGATGTTGTGAGGTCTAGGGTCTGATGTTCCACAGCCAAGTTTCTACTCGGAGATAAATAAAAGACGTACCTGTCCTGACTACTTCCTGTTTTGTTTTTCTTTCGCTCTGTGTTATCGGGTAGCTATGGAATTTCTTTGGCGAGGAGAAAACCATAACCTGCCCGCGATGAAACGCAGTCCCTTCACGCTGTGGTGGATCTTATAAGCAAGACACAAGCCAACGACCTGCATTTATCCACCGCGGGGCTCCGGTTATCCTCCATCGGCTCCTAAACTGTCACCGAGATGGCACTGAGCTCGGGTGGCTGGGCTCCAGCCCCAGTGCCTGCTTCGTCCCAAGCCGTGTATGGCGGGCCTACGCTGGCTTGCTGCAACACCGTTTTGATGTCAGTCCGGGTTTCGGTGTGCCACTCGGGGATTCGGCCCCTTTGCCTCCCCGGGGCGGGCAACGAGGCTCTCCGTTTACAGCTCAGCATGGATCCCAGCCGGGCGGGAGAGTTTCGCCTGGCGCTGCGAGATACAAGCGGAAGCCGCAGTGTGGTGAGATAGTCGTTACACCTGTCAGTTACTTTGCTATATCGTTACGTACTTCGATATTTGTATAATGAACGACCGAACCACCGACTGATACGCATTACAGATAAACATGGGCCTACACGCAATTGTATGGCTCATTTAGCCCCGATACGTGCAGTTCTGTTTGGTTTGGGGAGAAAATCACGCCAAACTCCGTGCAGAAAGACGTTGTCGCTATCGGCACAGGTACGAAACCTCGTAGAAGAACATCACTCAAGACCTTTTCCGAAGCGTTAGGGTCCACCAGTAAATTCGGCATACACATTATCCACCAAGCATCTTTTAGCTCATTCCCTCGTCATCTCTGAATCCATCTTCCGGCGCACTGACGAGTCACCGGGGTCAACAGGTGAAACTGTCCCAGCGGCTGAAGGGCTTCCCCTCAGCCTCATATGGTGGATCTGATAACGGCAATGTGGGGCGGTAGTGAGCACAGAAGGAAGTTGGAGTGTACTTTTATGGTTGGACTTTATGGCAGCCACAAAAGAAAACGTGTAGCTTGTTCCCCCCACCACTACTGTTTTACCAGTTTCTAATGATAATGCTCTCTCATAGTGTCACTCATGTCCATGTCAAAGTCTGCCTTGCTATCAGCCTGCAAGTCATCACAGACTCCAGGGGTATTCTTCTTCCTCTGTGTCTTTTCATGGCTTTTGTGGCTGTAACAAACATGCTGAGCCAGCCTTTGATACAGTACTGCTGCCATACTGTTATCTGTCTTTCCAAATCATGGTCTTTCCCTACTTCGCAGCTGCTCTATTCACAGCCGTCACTTCCTTCCACTCCGTTGTGCTGTTTGGGTGAGCAGCACCTCTGTAGAGTCCTAGCTTGGATGTTATAATGTAGGGAGGTGGGTGTGAGCAGGTGTGTCACTGGGATTATCAAGTGACTTTGTTGTCTTGAAGCAGCCCACCAAGCAGTTCAGGAACTACATTGCACTGACAATCATAGACTAAAGGAACCGCTAATCCCTCTGGCTTTAAATTACCCGCTCAGTGGTTCAGAGACATATTTCTATCAAAGAACAATGAGCTTAATTATGTAACAGAACTACTAAGAGCTGACACTGATGTATGACTGCCCACTTCTGCTTCCTTAAGCTGTGCCATCATATGAAATATAACTCTTGTCTTAGTCGTGGGACAGGTTTTCATGCTTTGGACTCTAGCTGGTGTCTTTCAGCAGGAGACACTGGATGCTTTTTCTTTTTCTTTTTTTTTTAATGATTCAGAAGCTGACCTTGTGGCCTCTCATAATCTCTCACCACAAATATCTAACTCCC
The DNA here is from genome assembly GCF_046629955.1 of Centroberyx affinis. NCBI lineage: Eukaryota > Metazoa > Chordata > Actinopteri > Beryciformes > Berycidae > Centroberyx > Centroberyx affinis. The sequence continues at coordinate 26,925 of NW_027281700.1, read as the reverse complement.
AAGGTGAAGTATTAGTGGATGTAGTTACAAATCCACAGCATCTAACTTCTGCTGCAGTATATGACTGAACCTGAATACTCAGCGTGGTGTTAGTCTGGTACTGACTATCTCTGGCAGGCTGTAATTACAGGCCTTGTTCAACTTCACCTACAAAGCTGGTTTAATGCACAAAGCGCTCTCTACTTGTTGTCTTGGGACAAGACTAGCTTTGCGTCTTGACAGGATATGTAGACCTACAGTAAGTGTTGCAATTTCTGAGATAAAGGACACATGGGATCTTCACATCGCCACTGGTAGAGGTAAATCATAGGTTGTTCTGATAATTAAAATGATCCCATATGCCCCCATATTCTCTCTACCCTTTCCCAAGCTCATCCATTCTCCCTGCTTAGCTTGAGAAACTAGTGTAACACACCCTGCTGCTTCCTCCTGGCATTGTATTTGCTTCACTACCAGCTCCCTCTTTTCTTTTGGTGTTGCTTTGTTCCATGCAGATTTTCTTGTACCAGAACCAAAGCCTCTACAACCTTAATCCACTTGCCCTACAATTCTTCTGTGTCTAAGCACATATTGTGCTTGCTGAATTGCTTCTTTAGGAGGTTCATTTCTACCCAGTTGCTGAAGTAGGTGCTTTACTTCATACTGTTGTGTCTTTACACTGTTAATGTCAACTCAGATTTTTCTTTTGCATATTTGATTTCCTCTGGCAAGATGTAGAAGATGGAGGTAACTCAAGGACCCCTTTCCCACGCACACCCTGAGCTTACTTGATAAGATTGACATAACTATGCACTTTAAACCTCTAATCACATCCTGTCTTAACTTCTGAATCTGCTCTTTGTTTACAAAAGTTCACATTATACCATCTTCCTGAAATTTGACAGGTTTGGATTTGCCTTTTCATCCTTGTAGAATCTTTAGTCTGACAGATTCCCCTTGACAATAGAGATGATTCTTGATTTGCATGGTTTTACTTTCAGCCTAGCTCATTTTAGGTCATTAAACCTTTTGTGCATCATCATAGTTGTCATATCATGACACTGGTGTGTCGCCTCTCCCCACCCACAACTGACTTTGATTCCCTAATGATCACCTCCATTGTCATAGTGAACGCTAGTGGAGAGATTATGCACCTATTTCCATGTGCTGCCAAAATTGCTGAAATTGACTAATTTGTTGACTCCGCCATAATCTTTACTGCATTTTGCGCCTCTTTCCATTTGATATTCTAATTTGATGTTCTGGCTCTTAATTGGTGGGATATCTGTGTGTATACTCTAGGCGCTTTTCTAGTTCCTACTTTGTTGCTTGCAGATTGGCACTGTTCTCCTTGGCAAAGAGTATTTTGATATATTAATAGGATCCTTGTACAATGTTGTCCTTCCTTTCTGCCCACGGATCTTTTCCTTCTGTGACTGGCTGACCTCTCTGTTCCCTGGAGCCTGTTTCAATGCTAATATCTGCCTGCACAGTTCCTGTGAGCTGTGGGTTGCTACGTATCACTAAACACCCGACTGACTTGACTGACTCTTCAAGAAGTACTGATCCCTGCACTCCCTCTATTAAGCACCTCTTCTTTCCTTGTTGTACAAAGTTATTACCTTCTTCCAGGTGCAGGGGCCAACCTGAAGCTTCTTCCCCTCCACTACTGTTATACTGGCTTCTAATAATATGCTCTCCTACTCCTAGTCATGTCCATGCCAAAATCTTGCCATCTGCCCATTAGTCATCTTCTCCCCCTGCTCTTGCAGACTGAAGGGGTTTTTCTCTTCTATGTCTTTTCATGCCAAATTTACCAGTGGATTTTAATGATTCAGAAGAGGTCCTGAGTGATGCTCTACCAAGTATGCATATTTGCGAATACTCAAGGCTACATTAATTTGCCAGTGTCTTGGATGGAGTTTGGCTTCTCTCCAAACAAAAGACAATGGCACCTATTGGGGATATGGTTCTATAACATTACAGGTTATGAATTTAGATTATGATGTTTTTCCCTTTGCTGGGTTTCAGATGACTTGTTACATGCTTATTTTTATGGAACAAGAAATGGAAGTAACGTATCAGTGTTGGCCTTGCAGAATCTCAAATAATAGGCCTTTCTAAGCTGCATATATTGAGATTTATTTTAAGTAAATTATTGAACTCTAACAACTGCATTGTCTTTTTTTTCTTTTCCCTCAGTTCATTGCAGAGTTTGACCTGCGCTCGGTGCAGTATGAGGTCAAGTCCCCTCGCTGTCATGAGATGCGTCTAGCCGCTCCGCCCCACGACTGCATCCGCTTCAACTTCCGCTGTGACCGTGAAGCCGAAGAATGGGCCACAGTGGTGATGTCATCACTAAGAGAGGCACACAGAGGTCAGAGAGTAATCTCTCTTTGCGTCTTCACCCCCCAACCTACTTTCTCTGGGAAATACCGTTTTTCTGTTCAAGAGAAATGCACTCGTACCCAATCAGTGGCGTCTCCTTGCATTGGAGATTAAGTTACAAATGAATGATTAGGCTATTCAAAAACTGGATGATGATCACACATAGATATCAAACTTAAATGTTTATATGCATAACATTGATAATGTCTACTCAAAAACCTTAGAGGAGAGAAAGACAAGCTTTACTGGAGCCAGCTGAGAAATCTAGGAGAAACTATCACATCTAGATTTTCACCTTTTATCAGGCCAGATAAAAAAAGCAATGTGCATATTCTGGCCTCAGAGGAAAAATTTGGTGAAATGTTTGAAGAGCCATCACTTTTGGTCCGCAAGAGGGGTAAAAATTTGAAGGACAAATGTTGTCCTCGAATCTAAAATACAGAGACCAGAAACCTTTTGAGAAACCCGTTGGAGGCTCCACAAAGTATCACCTAATGGACTAAATGAAGAACTAGATTTAAAACCCTTCCTTTTGAACCAAATGCCATTTTGACTATTAACAAGATGGATTCTTGTTAAAATTGTGAACACTTGCAATGGGGTATATGCAAGAGTTACTTTGTGGAAATGTAATGTTGTCTGTAAATGAAATGGAAGTATGGAAACAAAGAAATGCTAGAGTGTGTGTTTGTGTCCTATATAAAACCAAGAGAAGAGAAGTTTGAAATATTTGTGCAATGGTCATTTTTTTTAAACCACTTTTGTCTAACAGAAAGTTTTCTCCCTTTCTTTTTTTCTTGACAGTTGCAAATATTTCCACACATGAATCGGATGACAGACGGCTCCACACGGCAGCAGCTATAGAACAGTGGAGCTCAGCCTCTTTACCGCTCACTGGTGGGTATCTCACTTTTAACTTTTACTTTTTTTCCCCCCCCTCTCTCTCTATTGAGAACATGCTCTAAAAATGTCAGTATTTGTCATCTCTTTGTTTTTAGAGGAGCTATGCTTGGAGCTTGCCAGGGCGATTGAAGCAGGTGACACTCAGGCTGCCTCACAGCACGCTTCCTCTCTGGCTCGGCAAAAAGCAGCGCTGACAATTCAGCTCTCTGAAAAGAGCTACGCAGACGGAGAGATCAGGTGAGAAATCAGCAACGGTGTGCTAAGCATTCATTCAAGGTCCGTATTAGGGCTGGGCAATAATTCAATATTATAATTTGTCGTCTTTCAGTGGAATTACAGTATATTGTGATGATATTGTGATTTTGGGATATCGTGACACACAATTCTGCTGTCTAAATTAGATGATAATAAGCACATTTTATTTAAAAATTCTGGCAAAATGAGGTGTGAAACATTTTAAGGAATATTATATAAAAATTTCAGTTTTATTTGAAATTACACCTAAAATTACCATTCAGTTCAATGGGATGAATATTAGTTTGATTATTCAACATGTGATTTTGCATACGTGAGCCCTATCGTGATATATATTGATATTGATTTAAACCATATCGCCCAGCCCTAGTCTCTATACTCACTGATAGTTCTTCCAGGTTATGGTATGCAGGTTATAGAGTGTCATGTCTGTCTTGCAGTTTATCTGTGGCAGTGGAGGACGTTTCTTCATCCTGCTGTGTCACAGTGAAAGTCTTTCCCCACATGACCGTGGCTGCACTCAAGCAACAGGTTAGAAAAACAGAATCTGTGAAACGACTAATAATGGACAAACACAGCATGAGGTTTCGCAGCTCCTCTGATCCCCCCCCCCCCCCCCCCCCCGCACTTCTTCTCCAGGTGTTTCTGGAGTACGGCTTCCATCCTCGCGTGCAGCGCTGGGTGATCGGCCAGTGCCTGTGCACCGAGCCGCGGTCGCTGGCCTCCTACGGGGTCCAGAAGGACGGGGATACGGCGTACCTCTACCTGGTCTCCGCCCGCCAAGCCCGCGTTACCCGCCAGCTGTTCCAGCAGGACCAGGAGAGCGCCCTCCTCGCCCCGCCCCCTCCCCCAAGCAACGGCCCCGCCTCCCAGGACTGGAGGGGCTACAGCACGCTGCCCTCCAGGCTCACCCACAGCAACCAGGGTGAGGCTCACACACACATATAACCCTCCCTGTTGTGCGCTGCTTTAAACCTGGAAAAGGCTTACGTTGTACTCTCATTTCTTCCTGATCAACTGTAGGGAGCACAGCTGCAGGAGGTGATAGACCCAGTGGGGGTGAAATCAAAGACGCCCTCAACCTGGAGTCTTTGCAGCTGAACGATAAACCCAGCAAAGCCAGTAAATCACAGGTACGTTCCCAGTCCTGTGCAGGCTGTTTGTAAGACAGTAGACACATAATGATTGCAAACTTACTCTGTCTCAACCTACAATCCTCTCTGCAGACGGAGTGGGCTTGTCCCTCATGCACTTTCATCAACAAGCCCTCCCGCCCCGGCTGCGAGATCTGCGCTACGGCCAGACCCGACACACACAAGCACAGCCGCATCCAGCAGGTACCGCATGCTGTCAAGCAACACCCACTACAGTCCTGTTCATTTTAACACTTGCTGTCGGTTACATCACCCGTTCCCCTCTTCTCTCGTTCTCTCACGAAGGAGAAAGGAAGGAGGGAGGATCGGGGAGAGCCTGGTTTGAGCAGCAGCTGACTGCCCAGCAACGCGGTCTGGTCGCCATCCCTCTTTCACTCACTCACACACTCACACACACACACAGAGAGATGGCTAATTCTGTTATTTACTGACAACATACTCACGTCAAGACTGTCAAGTGCACTGAGGGTCGTGACCGCTGGCTGGCTGGCTGGCTGGTGAAGACTGGAGCGGTAAAAGCACTGTAGCATGACACAGAGCTCTGTTGGTCGAGGCTCAGATGAGGAACTACAGACAGAGAGCGTCCGCTTCAACTGTCTATACGGACATGATCATATGATCGTTAAATACCTTTGGATCTGGGCAGACTTCTTTATTTATTTTAAGGGGTGGATGTGTGGTGCAAACGATGCAGACCAGTCCAATATTTATTTTAGAGGGAGGGGCGATGACGTAAGTTCCTCCTGCTCGATCACAAGCGAAGATAAGAGAATGTCATACCTTAAATTTCTGCCAACTGTGAAGTGAGAGGAAAAGTCAAAGCATCATACAATACCTGGCTCTGTTAAGTGTATCATTGGATGGTGCCAAAATAATTTTGAACCAAACAAAAAACTCCATCGTTGGAGAGAGAAAGTATGCCGAGTCTACAGGGTTGTAAAGGCTTTTATTTTTTATAACATTGTATTAAGTGTATTATTTTTAACAAGATGCATTGAGTAATTGATGTTCGTTTAACTCTTGATCTCATTTTACTCGATTTATTCTGAGCTGTGACAGTGATGGAATGATTTGTTTTAACAGTTCATAATGCTGTAAAACGGTGTTAGTTGAATAAACATAAACATAACATGACGCAAATCTAAAGTCTTGATCGTTTATACTCGAATGGAAAATACACCTGTAGTGGGACCATTTTATGACAAGTTCATTTCTTTGTAAATATTGCCATAGTTCCATTTCAGTTTTATGTTGTGTAAATGCAGGTACAGTAATTTCATGTGGCTTAAATTTTTTCTTCTAACTTTTGAGAGGACAGGCAGCCTTGTGTCTTTTAAGAACCATCTGAAGTTTTTCGTACATTGAAGTTTTTTCATTGTCCATGACTTAAAAATAAAAATTCAATGATCAATTCAATGTGTAGGGAAAAAATCCTGCGCATGGAATGCCTAATACAAAGTTCCAGAAGTGAGTAAATGTATACATTTTTTTTTCTGGTTATATTCGTTCCTGATTTTCAAGGTTTTATGTTTTGAGCCATGAATGTGGAATTAAGTGAGGTAATGTGAATGGTGTCATGTTCAAATCATATGAATCAAGATTTCAGTCTTTTATTTGGCATTCATAAATTAGTAGTACATATGGTTCAAACAAAGTTATCAAAACAAACAAGTATAAAAATATGAGAAGTAGTGATTTGTTCAGCAGAACAGATTTCAAAGGAGGCAGACAGCCATCCGCTTGGCTTCTTCCATTTCAACTCTTCTTCCCATTTTGTTCCTTTTTTTTTTTCTTCCCCCAAATTAGGATAGTACTGCCTAATTTTCACCCATAGACTCCCAGCTGACCTGATCAAACCATTCCAACATAAAAAAAAAACAGTGCAGTATTTTTCCTCAGGTACCACAAAGCAGGTCTAACAATTCAAAGAAAATCATTAAACCTAATCCCATCTGCAAGCAAACCAAACCACATTTACAGTTACTTGGGAAAGGACCCACCCCCTCTCTCTTTTTATGCGACAAAATAATTTCAAAATGCATTTATTTTTTAAGTGAGGTGTGGAATACAAATCAGTCCATTCTGCCGAAGTGGAAACAAAATTCTAGAAATTTAATAAATGACTTTTACTACAAATACACTGGATCTGATGTAACTATCCACTGCCCTTGTTTAAATAAAAGGGGTGAACAGTTTTTCAAAAATTTTGAATTATTTAAATATTTTCATTCAGAAATTTCTAGAAATCCATTCCACATCTTAAGAGTAAGTAAATACCATGAAACCAATAGCATGTACAAAAAAACATAAAGGAGTCAGTGCATTCTTTCCTAGTCAACTGTAGCCATTTCCTTTCTGTCCCAATCACTCCAGTGGATATACGCCATTCATGTCATTCTTCGCTTCACATTCCTCCGGAGAAGACAGACCTGAGAACAGCTCAGTATATTACAGACAGAGGGGTTTTCCCCCTATAAAAGGCCTGTGTGGGTCCTGTGCGAGTGACATCTACTTCCAGAAGAGGATGTTCCAGAAAAGCAGCCAGCAGGGATAGACCAGCAAGGCCACCAGGGGGTAGACCAGAGAGCCGTACAGCGAGTGGTCCAGGATGCCCTGCGAGATGACCGACAGGAAGAGCATCCAACCTTCCTGCAAGTTGACGGGCATTTCCTTCAGCTCCTGGAACAAGAAGACGGCAAAGAGCAGCGTGCAGCCCGGGCTGAGGATGACCATGATGAAGGCTGACAGAATCCTGAGGGGAGAAGGAGGAGAGAGAGGGTTTACTTTCATAGAACTGAGCATACAGCGTCTGCTGGGAAGTGCTTTATTTCAATGTACTTATGAAAAGTGCCATACAAATTAAGTTTGTATAGTTTGTAAGTTATTATCATTATTAGTATTATAGAATCACTACTTTAAGTTGATTACATGCCATCTAAAGAGTGGATGGATGAATTATTTGGTGTAAATTATTTCATGTTGAAGAGACTTCACAAGATATATAACTTGAATTATAACGTATGTTAGGGATGGGACAATATGCTTATCGCACGATACGATTCGATACGCGCTATGGGGTTCACGATTCGATACAACTACAATACGATGTAACAAATAAAAGTTCAATGACAATAATGTATGACTGTGCATGTGATGGGTAAGCCGTCTCACTTGTGATTACTACAATAGAGTAAATTGTAGCTAATATTGCGATTCATTTTTCTACCCCACGATACATATTGTCACATTTTTGTATTGCGATATAATGAATTTTGATACATATTTCCCATCCCTAATATACAGCATTTACTTTGCTCTCAAACAACTAACTAGCAAGGTGTATCAGGGATCTATGTCACTAAGTGCATGCGAGACACAACCAACATGGACAAGGGTTGTGTGTGAGTCTCTTACTTAGGTACGTGGGGTGTGATGAAGGCAGCCAAAGGCACCAGGGTGAGAGCCAGGATGAAGCCCAGGGAGAAGTTGATGAGGGCGGTGCAGCCCAGCAGCACAGCCAGGTAGAGCACAGCCACCAGCTTCAGCACCCTCCAGCCCTCCTCCGTCCCCTCACCTGACACCAGCCTGCAGGGAGCAGCGTGACAAACAGATTCAATGAAAGTGATGACGCTGTGCCAGGTTAGAGTGCACTGTAGTTGATATACTCTTCTACTATCTCTGTTGAGTGTGGCTTGGCCTGGGCTAACCATGGTGCGGTATGGTAGGATTTAGTTAGCATCAGCTAGTCAAATAACAGCAGTACTTCAAAAACTGAATACTGAACAAAATGTTTCCACAATATGCAGGAAAGGATGTATTTATAATCGACAACAACCATTAACCTCTATTTCAGAGGTTGTGGCCAACTTTGGTCAGGCCTGAAGAGAAATATATAGGCCTATATTGTAGCTTGCCTTTGCAATGCAATATCTGTCTTGTCAATTAAATGTAGTTCCTTGGGTGAAAAATGGATAACATCAAAGATCCGCAAGTGTCAATAGCTACCTGTGTGTGTTGTGAGGCAAAGCCAGGCCTGCCGTGTAGACGGCAATAGCCGTCAGGACCACAGCCTCGGTCTCCGACACCGGGAAGTGTTCCACAGCCATCTCCTGGAAGCGGATTGGCAGGATGTACAGAGCTACTCCTGTCAGGTGGCTGATCACCAGTGGAGTCAACACTGACAGCACGCCTGGACTGGACTGCAGAGACAGAGGAGAGCAGAGGAGAGAATAAATTATTGTTGACTTTGAAGATTACCATTGACTCATTAACAGCATATTAGATGTCTCTCTAAGATGGTTTATTATCCTGTTTATTATCCTGTATTATCCTGCAGAGAGGGGCAGGCAGGTGAGTCTGACTAACCTGTTCGATGTCGGCGACACCATCCTCCGTTCTGGGCGGTGGAGCTACTAGTTGAACCCACAAGTCTAAGGCCTGTATCATGGTCAAGGGCAAAATTGACAATCAAGTACTTATCAGTGCTACTGATGGGTACATAATGAGCCAAAACTTAAAAGCAAATCAATTTAAAATCATCAAAGCAAGTCTTAATACATACATGCTTGTCAGTGTGCAACTACTGTGTAACAGTGTCAGTATCATCTATTTGCTTTTATCCACCACATTTTTAGATCTAATTAAAATGAATGTAAAATAGCAGTGAGAGGATACACGAAGCAGCAGTATGATGGCGAGCAGGCCGAAGGCTGGCATGTAATAGCCAATGGAGACGAAGCGAGCGAGTGACGGCATAAGGTAGAAGAAGTAGGACTGGTGCAGGCGCTCCAGGAGGTTATTCAGCTTACGATACATTCCCTCCAGGAGCCTGGCAAGTGGAAACACAAAAGGAGTGTGATTATGTCGACTGAAAGTAATGGGTAAAAGATGCTGTGTGCAAAGTCACAGCATTTAGTCAGATATACAAAAACATGGCAAAAATAGAGAAAAACTGAGATCTCAAAAACAAGAGAGTTATAAAAAATATCTCACCTAAAAACAAACAAATGAAAATGAATATGATAAACAATACACAGCTGGATTGGATAACTAACACTTAAACTGTCCATGTGAATGCATTTGCACTGACCTGCCGATGGTGGTGGCGTCAGTCTTGTACTGGCGGAAGCTGTTGATGCCCTTGATGGAGGCGGCTTCAATGTGGTAGCGCAGGAACAGGCCATGGTCGCCCCAAGCCCGCCCACTGGCCTGCTTCAGCACCATCAGCATCATGGTCTGGACTGCATGGCTGTAGCCTGATGCGCTGTCCCAGTCGTTCCTCTGCAGCTATATTAAGATCCATAGGGAAGTGCTAAATATTTGCTATCCTACACCAAGACAACTTCAGGTAATCCACCATTCTGCTCACCAAACACATGACAGAAACAGTCAATTACAACATCTACATTTTCTAGAGAAAATGTGACAGCATCTTGAGGTGTTACCTTGCCCTGGATGGTGCAAAGTACCCCTATCTTCTGGCAGAAGGCATAGAAGAGGTTGGCCAGATCCAGGTTGGGTAGCTGGCCGTTGAGCCCTTCCAAGACCAGGTCCAAACTGGTGATGACGTCATCGCTGAGCTCCAGGGACAAGGCTGCCTGGATGGAGCCGCCACGCCCCTGCAGCGGAGACCAGTCCATACCTAGATGAACGGTCACAGAGAGAGTCGGTTGAAGAGGGGTTTTTTCTCCCCCCGTCTGTTCCGGAAATCGGAAACAGATGGAATCCGGAACCCAGAAAGCTTGGAATTGGAAGGTTCTATCTGACTTTTTTTTAATCAAAATTGAATTACCTAATCTAGCATGCATGGACAATTAACATCAATGTTATGCACTTGATTTGTAATCTGACTCTTTGTTGGTGTTGGTGTGTTTGTGTTGGGGTGGGGAGGTGGGAGTGGTGGGGGGTGTTTATGTGTTTTGTTTTTGCTATTTTTTTCTGTGTGTTTGTATATTGGAAAATGCTCAAAATAAAATATGAAAAAAAAATAATGTTTTAATTGCCTACATGTTCATAATCTTTGGGTGTTACTTTATGCGTGTGTGATATCTTTTAAAGAAAAGTTTTAAGTTAAATGTTTAAAAATATATTAAGTACATAACAGTTTGGCCAGCTGGTATGTCAAATATGTGATGCTCAATATCTCAGAACTGCACTCCATCCAGATAGAATCATTCAATTCCAAGCTCGCAAAATAATAAACATAAACAGCTCAAGAAGCAAATAAGAAGCAAATCTCACGCCTTCAGCTAGTCCATAACGCTGCTGCCAAAATGCTAATGTGTCTAAAGAAACTGGAGCGTATCACACCCCGGTCCTAGCATCCTTGCACTGGCTGCCTATAAATTTTAGAATTGATTTTAAAATTTTACTTATCACTTTTAAAGCACGACTGGGACAAGCCCCAAACTACAATTTAGATCTTTTAATTCCTTATGAGCCTGTTTGTAACCTGAGGTCTGCGGGAAAGTCTCTCCTAGTTGTTCCTAGATCCAAGTTAATTTCAAGAGCGGATCGAGCATTTCCTGTCAGGGTCCCAAAACTAAATGCGCTTCCCGAAGAGCTCAGATTAGCTAAGTGTGTATCGACTTTTAAAACACTCTTAAAGACCCACTTTTTTAGATTGGCTTTTCTGTAAACTTTTTGCTCTACACATTTTCAAGTTATCACTTGTCATTTTATCCTTGTTTTCTCTGTTGAATTGTAACTGTTTTACTACTGTTTTATTGTGTTGTTTTATTATTATTTTATTGTGTAAAGCACTTTATAACTTCTGTTTTGAAAAGTGCTATATAAATACATTTATTATTATTATAAGAAGCTATAATTGTCAATTGGGTATTTTTAATATCTTATACTTTTCCCTGAATAGTAGAACTGCATAAGCAGGGAAAGTTGGGTGGTGCTGACTACTAATGTTTTGAGTATAGGAAGAATTCAGCCAATTCAGGGCTAGTTGTTGCACTGTTTTGTAGCAGAGTAAATGCATGTAATCACCTGTAGTGTTGGTGTGGTGGTAGCCCTCCAGCCAGGCCTGCATACCAATCAGATCATGCTCATTCACCAGGAAGATGATGTCCTTGGCCCAGTAAACCTGACCTACAGAGGAGCACAACAGTCATTAAAGCAAGAAATGCCGTTGCTATCTTCTTATTGAGGGTGTCAATATGTGTTGGAGGCATGCAAGCTACCTGTTGTAATCTAATGTTTAAATATGCAGGTACATTGTAGCAGAGGGAGAAGGCACTGTGCATGATGTACTCACTCCTGAAGTACTGTGCCAAACCAAGCAGCAGCCCCACAGCCTGGTTGTTGCTGTTCCCTGGGCTGCAGGGGGCACTCAGCACCAGGGCTTCAGTCCGCGGGGCTCTAGGGGCCCGCAGGATCCCGTATACATTGGTGCCTTTCACCATCTGGAGAGGAGAGGGGACAGAGGAAGATATATATATCTATATAGGGGAGCCCAAGTCGGGGGAACATACAAAAACTACTATGTAAACCATGCAAAATTACATTTCTGCTAAATTCTTTAGTTAGATAGTTATGAAAGACTTACGTTTTACAAAAGGTGAATTCTAAGATGGTAGAAGCCAATTAACTTTATTAATAAGATAACCATATTTATTTAGGAATATGTTTATGTTTAGGAATATGTTTACGTGACACACAACTGCAAAATACAATGTGATGATCCTTGAATACAGTAAAGACCATATCACATCAAAAGTATCACTGATTGTGAGTATATTATGCCATAAAACTTAATACGTCACTAAATCCATGCATCTCTCATGACAAACTCACATATCTCTCTTTGTTTTCATCAGGGAAGGGAAGTGTGCGAGAGAAGCTCTGGGTGAACACCTCCAGCCCTCGAGACTGCATGGTCTTCACCAGCCAATCCACTGGCATCCCGCTGCAGACAAAACATCTGGTTAGATCAGAACAGAGGCACAGCGCGAGAGAGAGTGTTCCCTCTTTGTAGGTCTATGTAGCTTACCCTGCTTTGTTCTTATGAGCTGCAAACTCCCTGCCTGTGGCCAGAGCCCTCTCCCCTGCTGGGAAGCGCTCCTCCACCATGGTGGAGCCCATGGCGTTCTCTGACATGTAGGTACGCAGGGTGAACGGCTCAAACGCTAAGCCCATAAACCACGCCACACCCGCCATGTAACAGACCACGCTGAACAGGAGAGAGAGGGAGGAAGGGAAAAAACACATAAAGATACAGCAATGGTGCATTTTTGTGCATTAAGGGTATTGCTGTATGGTAAAGCACAAGAGTACATAATGGGTCTGTGATGCATTTGAGACTCACACATCACCTATCAGTGACTTAAGTCTCTCACCAGATTGGGGCATTGAGGCGGGTCAGCATGCTGATCAAAGCACGCCTTCTGTTTGGATCAGACAGCAGTCCCATAATGTCCTGTATCCTCAGGCCTGGCTAAGCACTGGACCCTGGGAAGCAGCACACACAATAATATCGATGACACACTTAAAATACATGATTATGAATTGATTATTACTCATTACTCACGCATATCGAGCTATAGTGCTGGATACTATTTGTGCAATTTTATCTGACAGGGTAATATTATTATTTCGTTCATCATATGTGTTTCTATACAGTGCCGAACCGGGCTGGCACTTCAGTTTTCTGCCAACCATTGTCACTGCATCGATTGACAGATGTGGTTAGCTTGCGGCTAGCTAGCTATCTTCGCTAAGTGGTAAAACGTTTAAAATTGCGGGCTGTTTTGGAAACAAGCAGACTATTTTGAGCAAACATCGCAGGGAACAATTCAATATTTGACCAAATGTAAATTAAGACATACCTCTTTCTGGTACACAGTGGGTCGTAGCCACACAGAGAGGTGGGGCATTGGCTTTTACGCTTTTCCAGCCGCTGCTGAATTTCTTGTTTCCCCATTTCCTTGTTCCTGTCGGGACACTAATGCGGCGGACTGACTTCCTGTCCAGCACAAATTGATTCGCAGCTGTGATTTTTGTTTGCGGTATAAACTCCAATGCTCCAATATTATTATTGTAACATAATTGATATGGCCTTGTTATTACCTAGCCGTGTTAAAACTAGTATATTAAACCATTCAGGATTTTGTGTTCATTACCTTCCTAGAAGACATAAATATGCAGGCAATTCACAACATGAACAAGCAACAAAACAAATCCAGGTTTCGCATTTTTATTGTAAACTTCACAATGCATATACAAAAGTGGAATTATCATGAACACAGAAAAAAAACATTTATCCCGGAATCCTCCCACCATTCTTCACCATTCAAAGTCCAATAACACTTTCTAGGATGCGCCCAAAAAAACAAGTCCAGATGTTCCCCCTCCATGCCACATCACTCTCCAGTGAGCACCGACACTTCTTGGAGGTGTTGCCGCACCACCTCATCCAGCACTTTGCTCACACCTTTACAAGCAGTCATGGCTGCCTCAATCAGAGTCTCTAGGTGATCCTGATGCAGTCTGGCATCCATCTGCAGCAAGGCGATCTGCCCTCCGCGGGGCAGCAGGGCCAAGGCCAGCGAGCTTCCTCCTCCACTCTCCTCTGCATAGCATAAGTCTGCCAGGGGCGTCTCATCCACAAACCCCACGCTGCAGGCGCACACGTAATCCCGCATAGGGATGCCGGCGTCGATCACTGCCAGCGTGGCAGCATTGACACACACACTGTAGTTCCCACCATCTGACTGCAAAATCTGTTTTGAGGGAAAGTTTGCATGCATGTTAGTTATTTCTCAAAATCAATATTTTCCCAAGATGGTGCTGTTGTGCAAAATACACAACACTGAACACTAACCAAACAAATACACTTGCAGCCAGTCAAATCTATCTCCCAGTGTTCAACACAATCTGTCACTAACCTTGACGTAGATGTCAATTTGAGAGCGGGGGTAGAGCTGGGTCATCACAGCGGCTTCAAACGTCTGCTTGAGGTGCAGGCTCATCTCGGTGGACTTGCGGTCCCCGTGGGGTCGCCTCTTCCTCTCCGCCGTGCTGAACGTGGCCATGCTGTACTGGCAGTTGATGATGGCTCGATCATGAAGAGTCCGACTACGTGAACCTCGTATCTAGGGGGGGGGACAAGAAAAGAGAAGTGTACATAAGGGGAATACTCCTCAATTTAAGCGTTCATGTGTGTTGTTCCTATATAAAGACTCAAAACCTATGCTGTCGTTGATACCTAAAATATGGATCTTTGCTCCAAAGGTAGTAAATGTAAGAATCAGCTTTGAATATACCCAACAATAAAAAAAAAAGACCAACAAAAGCATGAATCTTAACACTGAGACCACTTCACTATTTTGTTATGAATGAAACTTTGGTTGCAAGATCATCCTCCTTTACTGTCAGATGGTGCAACACTGACCTGAATGATTTCCTAAATAATGTTCTAGTCATCTTTATCATCTCATTCAATTAATGCCCTATAGAGCAGCTCCGACTTTTACATGTTGAGGACATAAAAGGCTCTAATATTAGTCTAGTTCTCTGATTGACAGCTTTAGGGGGAACATGGTTTATGTTCACAAATATTGACGAGACTGACTGCCCTGCAGAACAGGAACAATTCTTAATTTGAATGCAATTTCATTTTGATTGCTTGTTCCTCTAAATTCAGTGTTGCAGAGATAGTAAAACTGCTATTGTTGACCCCCCCCCCCCCCCCCCCCCCCCCCCCCCCCCCACACACACACACACACACACACACACACACACACACATATACTTTTGTCTACGTCAAGATGATGCAGACTCAAACTAGCCAGTTTATGTGACATTAGTTCAATCCCCACCCAAATGCTACATTACATTCATCGTTTATTGGGATTATAATTCTCCAAATGCTTTACCATTTATTTTGCTACGCTCACTCGCGTATGCATCTTTCTCCCGACTATAATTTTGCCCTGCGAGGCTTCTAACCGTTAGCTATCATTTTCTGGTCTAGCTAGCTAAACGCCAAGGCTACAACTTACTTCATGAGGACCATAAACAACAGCCAGGGCTTTGGTGTTGCCCTGCTCTATGTACGCGGAGCCGTCCGCTTGGGCAAACACACCCATACGGGCTTGTACTTTCCGCAGTTCGGTGGCTTTTCTCCCATCCAGTCGGTATCCCTGGTCGGACAGTAGCTCGAGGCCCGCCATGTTTGCGCAAAACTTCGAATGAACTGAGGAACACCACACGTGTCTGTTGCTGTCAAGGAGGGACTACATTACCCATACGCCCGTTCGCTGAAATGGCTACGGCAAAGCTAAAGGTCCAAACAGGCCAAAGGTGGTTTATCTGTCACAAGTGAGAACGACTGTTGGTCATAGCTGCACCTGACACAACATATAGGTATGGTCTGCATCACATATAATGACATATTCAAGACTATCTGCAGTCCTTGGAGTATAGTCTTACCCAGTATTAATGTATAAGCATTTGATATTGACATGCCACCTAAAATAATAGGAATCACAGTGTGTCTTCATGATATTCATCCACTACTCTAGACTAAATGGTTCATTTTACTTCAATGACTTCGCCGGTAATACTGTTCAATTGTTATGTCAGTGTGCCATGTTCATTAAAACAAATAAACTCAAGTGCACCAGTGTGTTGAATGGCATACAAGTCAATGTCACAATTCAAGGAAAGGTACACAACTTCGACACTTTTAAAAATAAAATTTATTAGCATCTCTAATGTGTATAAATAAAAACATATATGAAACAATGCATATACGTATAATGTAATGAGCTGAACAATAACTGGGTTACATGTGATACAAAGGAGCAGTCTTGTTTTTAGCCAGTGTATTGTGAGGAAAACTGTACCTTGAAATCAAGCTTTTCAAATATGCATACCTATAAGTTGCAAATCTACATTCTTTGATAAGAATGAAATAAAAATGGTTTAGGGACGGCAACAGGGAAATTATGGGAAAATTTGCAGTTTTGTGTTCCTGTTTCAGAATACTTCAAAACATCTTTGCATTAATACATTATTATAAATTGTGTACTTCTTTAAGATTTCACTAACAATGCTGAGGCACAAAGCCACAACACTATTCACATTGAACTGATCAACTTTACATTACACTCTATAAAAATCCTGAAAAGGATTTTATTTCACTCTTTTTCATTTACTGGAGTCACATTGCTCCATAAACTCTTATCAAAGGATCCTTATCAGCAGACCTGGAATCTAGGGACAATGTGAATATAATGTTAGACACAGCAACAAAATATAGTGATACCAAATGACAAATTTTACATGTAACTAACAGATCCAAATGGATCAAAAACAAACAACTAGATTTGCATTTTACTATTGTAACAAGGTTTGTCATTTTCTGCGATGGCTTGCTGTGACTGGGTCAGAATACCAAGAAGACAGTGAATGGATGTTCTGTGGGGTT
This sequence comes from Centroberyx affinis, assembly GCF_046629955.1. NCBI lineage: Eukaryota > Metazoa > Chordata > Actinopteri > Beryciformes > Berycidae > Centroberyx > Centroberyx affinis. The sequence goes on along the minus strand of NW_027281700.1, from coordinate 9,807 downwards.
TGAGGACTTGGCTCTCTAAGGCAAAAGCAAAGAAAGGAAAGAGCCTCTCTTCTTGTGTCATCCAATGTTTTCTATTTGGTCATGCTTTAAACACTCAACGTGTTCAAATGTCTTACAAAATTGACAGATATGCACATAGGACAAATACTACTTCTGAAAGCTGGCCAAAACTTTACAATAGCCAATGTAATGTGGACCTGTAACAGACCATAAATATACACCGTTGACAACTAGAGGCAATACCCTACAACCCACACAACTGTGTGTCATACTGCCACAGACAAATCAGTTACAATGTGTGGACTAATATTGGCCATTGTCTCAGTTTTTCCTCATAAATTGAAAAATATCACATTTTAAAAGGGGAGCACAACATCCAAGACTAGAACTGCTTCAAAGTAAAAAAAAAAAAAAAAAAACAAACAAAAGAAAAGTGGGTAGGTAAAAAAAAAAAAGAAAAAGGTGATGTGTCTGCTTTAATACGCAGGTGTATGTGACAGTGAGAGGTTATCGGCACCCAAGGATCATGGCGACCTCATTCAGCCTTGTGGAATGAAGGGACTATGTAGTAGATTTGAAAAATGATGGTCTCTGCTCCATCCCAAGTCTTTAGAAGAGTGCAAAGATCCCCTTATTTCATGTGTTTTAGCCCTGATATATCCACGTTCTCACGTCCTAAAACTCTGCAAACTCCTTTGCGCATTTTTCCGTTAAGGAAACACGGATGTCCTCCTCCTCGTAGTCATCAAAGTTGCTGGTGTCCCCTGGGCCTCTGCACTTTGGTATGAATGGGGCTTCCACCTGCAAGAGAAAAACACATTTTAAGAGGTATGCCTCACATGACACAAATATAAGCCTTTTGTGTATTTATTTCTTCAAAGCTGCCAGTCCACTTAAAATGTTCTTTTAGTTTATATGGGAGGACAGCAGTTAGCATGTTTTATAAATAAAGAGAAGCATGTGCACAGAGCCACACAGAGACAGGCTCCAGATGTGCCATGGTTATCCCCAAAAATGTAATTCCATGTAGGGACAGGCATTATCATTATTATTATTAATATTATTATTATTGTAGATTTAGCTTCCAAGATTCCAATTCAATTAACCTGATCATTTAATCAAAAAGGATATTTAGTTTTTAGAGCATCTATTTCGTTAATCAATTGTTAAGAAAACATGCAGGGGGCCAAACTGGGCCTAGATAATAGCCTACTGCAATAAACCTGCAGTATAACACTATAACGCCACAAAGCAGCATTCAACAAGCAAAATAAATTAATAATAATAATAATAAAAAAAAATAAAAATAAACAGGCCGCCTCATTTATGCGTCACCTCTAGCTGACAATTCTGCTTTTTATGTAACTTCTATATCACAGAATCCCACTGTATTTTTCTAATGGAAGCATTTATTCTGAAAGCAATAATTATTCTAAAACACTGGGGCGACAGTAAATGGGGTATGAAAATAAATGGTGCTGAAATATGAATTTACTAATTAGCCCTGTACCAAATTGTAGCAAGAGAGGTCAGGATGAGGGACACATTTTACAAGAAAAGGGCAGACTGAAGTTAATAAATACAGATGATGACTGTACAATAACCTAGGCAGATCAACAGATCAATGAGATTAAAGCCCGGGCTAAATATCCATTTCGATTAATCGAAAAAAATGCATTATCATTCTCATCCCTAGTACATGGGATGTGCCACAGATGCCTCAGAGGCAGCACCAGGGCTGGACGATTTCCAAGTGAACAGCTCTGATTGGTCAGTTGTGCATCACTAGTAACACACAAACAAAAACATACAAGCCCCGTGTTACATGCTACATGTTACATGCACCTGCAAATAATGTTAATCACGCACAAGCACAAAACAAGACTGATAAACCATCTTCAGATTACTTTCTAGAAAAAAAAAAAACTACTGTTGCAGCATCATAGCCAGGAATTTTACCACTAGCAAAAAAAAAATCAATATCATCAAATCAATAAATAATTAGCTTGGGTTTTACAGGGGTAATACTGTTAGGTGTCACTACGAAATGTGTATAGTGTCTTGCCTTCCTCTCGTAGATTGCGATCCAGTCCGTTGTGGCAAACCACTTGTGGCCCTTGATGTCGTTGACGCCGTTCTTCAGGTTGCCGTAGCGCTTGGTGAGGTCGACCTGCAGCAGGTTCCTCAACAGATCCTTCAGGTCGGAGCTGAAGTGGGACGGGAATCGCACCTGCAAGGATCAAAGTTTGGCTTCATTTTAAAATTTGTAATTTGATTTCTTCCCACCTGTGAACATATGAGAACTTTGTACATGCACACCAAGACATATACTTAACGTTTTCCTAAAATATAAGACAACTACAGATAGAAAGTGCATTTTCATGTAAAGAAAATTTTTTTATGCCCGTTTTCAATCAGACGTTAGTGCAGAAATGTATAAATACAAACACTTCACACATTGACTACACACACGCTCACCTTTCCAGACACAATCTTCTCATAGATCTGAATGGGTTGATCTGCAAAGAATGGAGGATAGCCAGCTGCCATCTCATAGATGAGGACTCCAAGGGCCCACCAGTCCACAGCTTTGTTATAGCCCTAAAAAGAATAAAGAGGACAGATATAAAATACTTCTACTACTCATAATAAGCAAACACAATTAAACCAAGATTTGACTTAAAATTAAACAAAAAGTAACTAATTTCCGACCTACACTGAAGAAACCTGATGTTTACCGTTGATGTTTTAGTTAGCTCAACATTTTTTGCTGTCAAACTCCATTGTAGCTGCGCTGGAATACCTCAACATGGCGTCACATTGTGTACATTTGGCCAGTTATCCAGGGGAATAAGAAAAATACACCACCAAACAACAAAGTGGGCCCAGAAATGCAAGATACATCGCCACTAGCTGTTTTTTTAAGTGTTACAAGTGTTTTAGGGTGGACTGTTCCTTTCAGTACAGACATAGGAAACTATGCAGTTCCTGCACTGATGACATCTGATAATCTGTTCCATCTCTCTGTTCAGACACGTGTGACTGAGCTCAACATTATAGGACCTCCATACTTTGCTGAGAATGATTTCTGGTGCCAGGTACTCCGGTGTCCCACACAACGTCCAGGTCCTGCCTTTTACCCGCTTGGCAAATCCAAAGTCTGTCACCTAGGGGTCAGGAGCATACATACTGTACATAGGCAAAGTGTTGACAACCATGACACAGTAGCATTATGTATTCATCCATCAAGTCATAGCACACCTGAATGTAGCCGTGATGGTCGATGAGAAGGTTCTCAGGTTTCAGATCTCTGTATATGAGATCTAGTGAATGGAGGTACTCAAATGTCAGCACTATCTGGGCGGCATAAAATCGTGCGTGTGGTTCACTGCAGAGGAGAGGGAGACAATGGTGTTCACAGTTGCCAAAAACACAAGCAATCTTAAACAGCTAATCAGTCAAGATATGAGCACAGAACAAAACAGCAGCAAACAATAGATTAAATCAAGGGCGCATTCCTTGGGATGACACCATGTATTTACTGTGCGACAAGTTGATGGTAGAGAATATTACTCACCTGAACCTTCCAATTCGTCTTAGATGTGAGAACATCTCTCCTCCTGGAACATACTCCATCACCATGTACAAATTGGAGTTGTCCTGAGAAAAGTAAAATGACACTTAATACCTAGCTGACAATTGAATAAAACAAATTCAATACTTAAATGAAGAAATTGACACTGTACCTTGAACGAATACTCAAGTTTGACGAGAAAGGGGAAGCTCACAGCCTGTAATATTCTCTTCTCATTTAATGTGTGTTCTATTTGCTTGAGTTTCACCACCTAATAGATAAAAAGTCATAAAAAGCAGGCAAATGTCACTTATACCAGCAACAGACCACCATCGAGAATGTTGTTAGTTTGTTGTTTTTTTAGCTGCATCCCATTTCATTTATGAAAAGAAGAAAACAAGCAATAATGTCAATTTTGGGAGGAGCCTAGCAGGTGGTTCTTGGCTGTAGAAAAAACAAAATCAGATCACAATGACATAAATACCTCAGCGGCACTCAACTTGTAGTGTCACCGCACACTAGCACGAAACCCAAAAATTTCAAGGCGCACTCCCATTATTGATTACTTGAAAATATCCCATGAAGCCAAAGATAAGCTGCTAAGCAGGGAGCACACTGCCACTGACCTTTTGCTTGTCCAGTATTTTCATGGCAAAATATTGCTCTGTTCCTTTATGTTTCACCAGCATGACTCTTCCAAATGAGCCGGTGCCCAGGGTCTTTAATCTGTCAAAGTCATCTAGGCACGTTGTGCTCTGTGGAAATAACAGAGTATGTTAGCCTACTTTGTAGACGCAGCTACCTCAGACATTAACTGCAACTGCAAGGCTTTTCATCACTCTCACCTGTGGTGGACATTCCCATTTCCGTAAGAAGTCTTCTTTGGCTTTGGCTAGAAACTCTTTCACTAAAAGGGAGGACAGACAAGATAGAGTTAGCATACATTACTTATCACACAAACTGGAATATTGGCTTAAGAAATATATTTGGGTTTTGAATGGAACTGGCAAAAAAGACCAATGCTATCGTACTAGAAAGGGAAAGGGAGAAACTGCATGGAAATTAAATTGTAAATCAACAGAGGAGAACACGGGCAAAGTCAAACTCACATCTGCATAGAATATTAAATGGGATATTAAAAATATCACATCTTTTCTTTCTAAAGATAAGACAAAACACGGACACAAAACAACAACATCCAAGACAGGCAGATTAGTAAGAAATGATGCAAAGAGACTCAGTATATGTTTCTTTTCTTGTTATTTAGTAATTCAGAGGGGAAGGAAAAAAATCTCTCAGAAATCACAGGAGAGATCTCTCTGAGCACTGAGCTCTTGTGCATCACTTTCTATACTATAATTCTGTTTTAGGGAAGGCTATGAAACTCACACGGCATTAAAATGATAAGCAAGGACAAACCAACATTACATGGGGAACACAGCAGACAGCAGATATCCAGAATGACAGAATGTGGATGACAAAAACATTGACTTATTATCAAAGCACACAAGAAAGCAAGCATCTCATCTCTAGCAAGTTATCACAATGAGACCAATGCTGTTCTGCCATTTTGGTCATCTTTTGGAAGAATGAGCATACCAAAAGTCTCTATTGATCACCAACGATTTGCAGGAACAATCACCCACATGGATGGGATGATACGGAAAAAAGACAGAGAGAAAGATAGATAGATTTTATGTACTTAACAACAAGTATATCAGATCAACACACATGAAGCATATGTAGCGAATAAAGCAACAAGAAGGAAGGAACGAAAACAGAGTTGACATTCTGCGGTAAGAGGAATTTAAATCTAGACTGACTGTCTACTGTCGAAGTGTCAGAGATTCACAAAACAGGTATGTCAAAATGCCATGTGGCAGAAATTCAGTCGTGCATATCAGTTCAGATTGAGAGGATAAAAAGCACTGAATACTTGAGGGAAGAAAAAACATTCAAACCCTACTGTAAGAAGTAAAGTGGAAGCCTTGTCTGCCCAAAAACGTTCCTGAAACTCATCCCAAAGGGCTTTTTGTTTTACCTTGATATTCAGTCTTTAAACTGCTTTCCCTGAAGTAGTTTTGAAATCATGATGCATTACAGGGCACCAATCAAAATGACTTTAATAGTGATTAGATATTCCCTATCCAATCAGAGAATCTTAGCAGTTGAAAAATAAGAAGTCCTCCTGTGCGCACAAGGTTTTCCAAAACACTGTACCTGAAAGGACAAATGAAACGTCTGATGCCAGCACAATTAGCCAGGCCTTCCTGACAGCAACACCAGAATCCAGACAAGCAAAACACAGTAGAATTATGTTAATTTGTCCTGTTACGTTTCAGTGCAAAACAAAATTCATAGGCAGAATGAAATTAAGTAGGTGTGATGACAACAACTGTTTATCTCCCTAGCCAAGTGTGGCTGTAGTGGCTTTTCCATAATGGATATTGGCAAGGTGGTTAGGACAGCTGATCGGAGACACATACAGGAGACACATACAGTGCACACAGGTACCATATATAGGTAACCAGGTCGTCTTGTGAGAGCAGCTATACTCCAGACTCCAAATCTGCAGCTCAGGGCACAGTGTCAGCTTAAACAGGTTTAACAGTCAGCCACAGCCTGGGAATCCAGGGATCATAACTACACTCAGAAGAAATGCTTGGGAATATGGGAGCCACTGCTGATCTGGTCATCTCTGTTTCCCTGAGTGTCTCTGCCTGGCAATGCTCACTGTGCCTGGTCTCTCTCAATAACCCAATAAATCTCAGCAGAACATATTCACAGCATCATAAAGTGACACCAGTTTAAACAACCCGAGTGCGTAACTGACCGCAGATAGTTTTCTGCATTTTTTTAAGAGTGTAAATGCAGGTGCATGTCAGCTGTTTCTGTTGCAAATTGAAAATACAAACAACTTGACTAACTGTAAGCCATTATTTTTGCCTACCTAGGACCTGATGCAGTTAATTTAGCAGATACAACAAAAAGCAAATACTGCCTTAATGTTAACACCTCAATTAGGCATAGGGAAACATTTCTGATTTATAACACTGGATGCTCACTGATTATCAGCTGCATACATCAAAGTATACAATCGCAAATTAACCCTGGCCTAGGCCTAGTTACGTCAAACCTTTCAAAGCTTGTAATACCCCTTATCCTCTGACGAAGGTCTGATGACAAGCTGCTCCAGTCAATGACAAACTGTGTGTGAGAAGTGGGCCTAGGTGGACCGTTACCACAGCAAGATTAAAAAGAGCTCTAAATAAAAAAAACGAGTGAGATAATTCCAGTGTGTGTGTGACTGTGTCTGTGTGTATGTTGGGAAGACTTGTAGTAGGGCCCAGTTTTATGAATGGAAAGAGGGCATTTGTCATTTCTTCACCATATTTGGTCACTGTGCTGCACGGAGGGAAAGCTTTGTTTATGCAGCCGAGAATAAAATGTGGTGGTGAAGGCTGAGGCAGAAACAGACCCACGCAGTCTTCAAGGAAAAATGAATAGTTATTTATAACAACTCCTCATGGGTTAGTGGTTTATTGCTACATATTTAAGATCACCACCATCATTGCAAAGTTTGCAGCTGATATAACTAGTTATGCATACAACATAAGAGGCTGCAACCATAGTTCACATCCTGATTGTTTTTCATGTATTTGAGGATGACACCAGAGCGTTGGCTGCATTTTCCTCAAGCGACCCTCGCATGGAGGCTCGCTGATGCTAGCCTGGAAATTTTAGCCATTAGCCAGGGATTTCCATAGGGAGCGACTACACGCCACGGCTAACTGTGTGTGTACAGGCCAGGAAAGCTACCATCAAGGGGCGATGGAATGACAGGGCCTTCTGAGGGCTAATCCCCCCTACAGCTAGCATTAGCCTGCTATCTGGTCAACAAACTTGATTCTACTTGCGATCCAGTCGGCATTTCCTGCTTAAAAGGGCTTTCAATGTGTAAATTTACCAATATGGAATGTATCGATACACTTTGCTTTGCAGCTCTCCTAGCTGTCAGGGTTCCCACGGGCAATGCCCCCTTAACTTACAGCCAAGGGATTCCAATGACAACAACCAAAGGGGTCTCTTGCTACTGCTAGCTAGGCCTTCAACTAATTTTATCTGCAGATGAGAAATCACGGCCACTTCGTAGCATGGTATTTTATCGCACAGCAGCTAAAAGGGCGAATGTTTACAACGCTGGTGGGATGAATGTGCGGGGGATGTTGGCCCTCCCCTGCTTTACTGAGGCTGCCAGATAGCATAGTGCTTTGCCAGTTTCAGTGTTAGCGGGCTAGCTAGCTACTTTGTGGACGCTTGATAAGCGACAACACCGAATCATACCATAAAACATCATTATCCCAAGCAACTGCCCCAACTCACCGCTCTCTAGCTCGTTGCCCTTCTTGGCGGTGGCAGCGTTTCCCATGGTATGGAAGACACGGCGATCGCTCAGACTGCGAGAGATGGCGGTAGCTAGCTACTACAGCTGATGTTGGTATTCCCGAGCTTTTCGTCCTTAAATTGGGTAACCTCAATCGATAAAAAATATATAGATCGATTCACATGTACAGAGATTAATTCCAAATCCCTTCCAGCAGCCCCCTTCTCTCCCTCAAAGATGCCCGTTCTGACTAATTCAGTAATGCCTGTATCGTTGACATGAAGCTAGCGGTCACTTCTGTGCTTCTCCCCCTTAGCAGCATTCACGGTTGCTCTGGATTGGCCAGAGATGTCTGTGTCAAGATACCAAACTTGACTCGCTTCCGCGTTTTTTGTGCATCACGATTGCATTCACTGATATGGAATGACATTTGAGCATTCATTCGCCTGACTTTAGTAGTAGCTAAATATAGGTAGGCACTAATACTTTTTTGTTTGATTTGTAACTAGTGACTAATCCCACTGTTATTGAGCGCTATTGCAAATTTAATAGAATTTATATATTGAAAAGATAACTTGTAACCATTCTTGTTATCATGAATTTGATGTTTTATTATTTAGTAGAAGTTGAATTTTTCAGTATTCCTAGAAACGTTTATACATATTTCACATACTTTCCCGTTTTTACTATCTGCACATGAAATTGCTTTCTATTTGAATCATATGAATGTTATGAATGTGCATCACAGCTGTCTTTGTGTCATGTACTGGTATCAGTGTTTCCTCTGTATTAATTTAGCAGAAAGGAAATTACAACCACTGCTAGAGGAAAATGAAATGAAATTAAAATTAGCATTGTAATTTAGTTTTACTATCATCTGAACAACTGAAAAACTGAAAAAAGTGTAGTCCAAATGTTTTAGAAGTAATGATTTTATCATGATTAATGAACCCCCAACCTGAAAAATAACATAGACACAAACAGCAACAGATCTGGGACAAACTAGAATTATCCTCCCAAGCACCACAGCTGCATAAAATTACAGAGGAAACACTGAGAATGGTAATGTTTGGATTTCAGCTGTAACTAATCCAGTCTGAAGGATCAGTGATAAGGATTAGTAATAGTATTATAATAGTAACAATTATAAGAGTGACAATTAGTTACTGTTCCAATTAGTCACTACTAGCCAAACTATTATTGCATTATAGCCACTGTTGAACATGAGCTTGGAGTAGACCTATCTCAATAAGTAAACAAATAAAACAAATAAAAAATATTAGTATATAGCTTCCTGCTGGTATTTTTTTTAAATTCATTTATAATTTATTCAAAATAAATTGTTGATAATTTTAAAGAGGCTACTAGTAAAACTTAATAGTGATATTTTAAGAGAGAGACTATACTCCACAGACTGCTCATTGAAATTCTACTCAGTATTGACCAGTATTTGTGGAATACTATCTAATGAGAGTTGGAGTAGTAAAATGTTTATGTTCCGTCACGCACACACACAGAAAAAGTATAAGAATAATAATAAAATGAAATGAAAATTTTATTGAACAAACTTTTATTGAATTTATTGAACATATTGAGCATTCTTTCTAACTCCAAAAGCATTAAGGCTCTCAAAACAACATGGCTTGGTTCATATTTCAAGCAGAAACAGACACAACAAGGTGCATGCAGTCAAAATTGGGCCTGGGCTGAATGCAACTGGCAGGTCCACCTTGCAGCTGTCAACACCCAAGTCAGCTTTTCCAATAAGGCAGGGACAATGTCACAAAAAAACAAAATGTATGACATCCCAAAATTGTTGCACATCAAGGAGAAAAAAACAAAACAATTA